>NW_027397100.1:10730889-10764061 GCF_003265705.2 Callorhinus ursinus
GCGTCCTTCCTTAGGCTCGGTGTCCCATGCCATCGCCCTCTGCCCCCCCCCACACATGCCGGCCTCACTCGCTCTCCCCTCCCTTCTTCATCCTGCTCCAGGACCGCGTCTGCCCTGTCTGTCAAGATCTCCAGTGACCTCCAGGTTGCCAAATCCAAGGGTTATGGACTCAAACTTGGATGTGCATCTGAATTATTCAGAGATCTTGATAAAAGGCGGATTATGACTCAGAGGGTCTGGGCTGGGGCTTGCCACTCTGCATTTCTTCAGGTTCTCGGGTGATGCCAGGGTTGCTGGTCTGAGGCCCACACTTTGAGTAGCAAGATCAGAGAAGCGCTTTTCCAGGAGCCTGTAGTGACTTGGTTTTCTTTCTACTTCACGGGCTGTTCCTTCTCTACCTCCTTTGCTGGCAGCCTCTCTGCACCCACCCTACTCTAAAGGTTGTAGTGCTCCTGGGTCCTCTTCTCTCTATTTTTGTCCCCAGGTCAGTTTTCTCACTTGGACAGCATATTAGGATCACTGGGAGAGCTTTTAAAACTCCTGATGCTCAGAAAGCACCCCAGACCAATTTGAACCCAATCTCTGAGAATGTGAGCACCTTTTATTAAAATTCCAAGGTAATTCCAAAGAGTCCCCTAGTTAAAAATCACCACCCTAAGTGATCTCATCCAGGTTCATGGCTTTAAAGACCTTCTGTGTTGGGGCTGTCCAATAGGATGTTCTATGATGGCAGAAATATTCTATGTCTGCACTGTCCAGTACAGTAGCCTCCAGCTGTATGTGGCTGTTGAGCACTTGAAATGAGTGACTAGTTGTTAGTGGGACAGAGGAACTAAAATTTTAATTTTATTTAATTCTAATTAATATAAATTTAAACTTCAATAGTCACACGTGGCTAGTGGTTATAAACTGGACACCAAAGATTCCAAATCAATATCCCAGCCCAGATCTCTGAGCAACAGACTGGTAAATCCTATTGCCCCACAATTCGAAAAGCCAGAAATCTTGGTGTTGTCCTTGACCCTCACTGCCATGTTTGATCTATCAGCAAATCCTGTCCATTCTACTTTCAAAATATCTCCAGTCCCGACCTCCCCTGTCCTGTCTTCCCCTGCTTCGCTGAGGGAGATCCTGCCCGTCCTCCATGGGGCCATCTGTTCGGTGAGGTCCTCAGGACCTCCAGAGGGAGCCCTCCTCCTGTGCTTCATAACCTGGGGGCTGAGGCAGCCTGTGCTATACTGACATGCATTTGCTCCAGTAACTGGTCTTCTCATCTCAACTGACTTGATAAGAACAAGGCCTTCACATACCAGTGTGAACAGGGAACTGGGAGGGAGGCCTTTCCTATCTTATCAAAATATCAGTCCAGCTTCTCATTTTTTCTGGTTTAAGAATCTCTTGACTAGAGGTGGGGTCCCCTTGAAAGTGCACCACAGGAGGCGAGGGGGAGGTGTATGAAGGGGGAGGAGGTAGAGAAGAGGGAGTGGGTGGGATTCCGCTCACTTTTGGCAGCTCAGACCCTCCCCCACAGTTTCCCAGTGGGTCAGGCAAAGACCTCAGAAGTCTCTAAAGGTCGGACAGTGGCTATGGTGATGGATGTCAGTGCCCCCCCCAACCCCTCAGGCAGGTAGTCACAGTCCAGCCCCAAAGACAGAGCAGAGGCCCCCTCTCCCCTGCCACACACCGTAGATCTTCTGGATGCCCTGGAGATCATCCTGAGGCAGTTTGAAGTTGTGTGTCTCCATGTACTGGTAGAAGGGCGCCATGATGGCGCTGGGGTCGTTGGAGTGCTCCAGTCCCAGCGCATGGCCCAGCTCGTGCACAGCCACCAGGAAGAGGTCATTCCCTGTGGAGAGGGGGGTGGGGAGGTGTCCAGGGCACCCACTCAGGTGTCAGTCAATCCATTGCTTCAGCAAACACTGAGCAAAGGCTTTGTGTCAGTCCCTGTGCTGGACCCTGGGATCTACAGAGAACTCCTACACAGTCCTGCCTTTTGGAACTCTCGATATGTGGGGGATTTGGAGAGAGAAACAAAATAAGTGAGATTAATGTTCCAGGTGCTTTAAAAGATGTCTGTAAGGGTCAAGTGAGGATTCTGAAAAGGGAGGAGTGATTTAAACTTGAAGATGTCCAGGGAAAGCTTCATAAAGGTGAAGTTTAAGTCGGCTCTTGAAAGATAAGAAGTTAGTCAGGAGATTGGACTCGGAGGGTAGGAGAGGGAGGGGTGGGGGTGGCATTCCTGGCAGAGAGAACGCTATAAACAAGACCCAGGGACAAGCAGGCTCATTCTACTTGGCTCTGGAACAAAGCACGAGGGGAGGGCAGAGAGAGAGATGAGGTCAGCCAGGCTGGCAAGTGGGTCTCTGTGATGCCATGCAAAGGAATTTGGATTGGCTTCTTAGCCAGTGGGGGGTTTAGACAGGAGTGGGGGTGGCAACGTGATGAGTCACTCTGGCTGCACTGTGGCTGGAGGAGGGAGGAGAGGGGAGGGAGACCAGAGGTAGGGCATTGGTGGGGCCGGGTTGGAAGCTGGGAGAAGGGTCTGGGTGAGAGATGAAAAGGGCCAAGCCAGGGGAGGTCTGGGGGCGGCGGGCAGACAGTCAGCTTCAGGAGGCCCCGGGGGGCAGGCAGGGTCCTGACTGCAAGGCAGCGCTCCGTCCAGCAAGACCTTAGTCCTGACATACCTGAACCATGGCCAAGATCAAGGCAGGTACTCAAATGTGAGTGAAAACAACAAGGTCCAGGTGCCGAAAGTGGGACACGGGATCCCGAGCATGAAGCTGAGGCGGCAACATGGCACGGTGGTCATGAGCGTGGGGCCCTGATCCAGACAGACCTTCATCTGCAGCTCTACCCCCACCAGCGCTGTGAACTTGGCCAACAGGTCTACCCTCTGAGCCTCAGTGTCCTCATTTGTAAAATGAGGAGATCATACCTACCTCATAGGGTCATGCAAAGATTGGATAAGATAATATGTGTAAAGGGCGTGGCGCTGCTTAGTAGCTGTTGTTAGCATACAGAAAATGGCAGCTCGGCCTGGAACAGGCCCATTGACCGGAAAGGAAGCACAAGGCCAGTGGGGTTCCAGCTACCAGACTTTGTTAAGCCAACTCCTCTGAGCCTCTGGATCAGGCCTGGGACAGAGCAAGGCCTGATTTGGGGGGTGGGGGTGGGGGGTTAAGTAACCCCAGCTTTGGGAAAGGAACACAAGGGACAGGGAGTTGGGCAGGCTGTTGTACCGATAGTCCTGACCCCTGTCTGTCCAGTTATAACCTCTTGCTTGCCTTGACCTCTGGCATTTGAGCTCTGCCTCTCACTGCCCGGCCCTGAGGCATGCTGCAGCTCATTCCTGCCACCTTGAAGTGCAGGGGAGGCTGCAGGAGCCCAGGAGGTGGTCAGGAGTCCTAGTGACTACTCTGGTTCCAGTGTCACTGGCTAAGTTGCCCAGCGCAGGTGAGGGCCCTGTGAGGGTCACAGGGGGCTGGGGATTGTCTCTGGGCTTCCTGGTTAAGGTCTTGGGAAGAGAGGAGTGCATGCCTGCCTCTCTGTTGACACCACCAGTGTCTGCAGCGAAGTGGGGACGGACAAGATCAGTGCAAGGTTGGCCAAGAGCCTGGGGCTGGCCTTCTGCTGGGGGAAGGGCAAGCTGGCAGGAGGAGGCCAGGCTGCCCCCAGTTCCCGCCTCGGGTCCTGGTTCCTCTGGCAGCGGGGACGGGTGAGCTCATCTCTCAGCTCCATCCTGAACAAAGGCAGCTACTAGCCAGCGGAAGGCAGCTCTGCTTCCTGGGGGCCGGTCCTGCCTGGCTCTGCTCCTCACCTGTTCTTCAACCTGGGACAAGCTGTTCGGGCCTCTTGTCTCCTGACCAGGCTCTTCCTCGGGGGGCATCCACAGGGACCTCTGCTGAGAACCAGGGAGCAGGGCTCTGAGCACTTGGCAAGACTCTAAACCTCTGTCCTCAGCCTGTGCCTATTACTCTGATAGCCCCTGCACCTGGGTCCCTGCACAGCCCTTGAAGGAACAAAGACTGTGGGTGGATTCCGGGGACTGAAAGGTAGAGAGAAGCTGGGGAGCTGGCATCCCACTGCACAGAAACCCAAGAGACTGTTCAGTGGGGGCTGCTCTGGGGAGATGGAAGGAGAGGGGACAGGGGCAGAAGAACTCCCCAGAGCTTGTGAGGGGAAAAGCAGAAGGATGGAGAGGATCCCAGGACTTCATGGGCAGGAGGCTGTTAGGGTCTTTACCCTCCAAGAGGGTGAGAAGCAAGGAAGCAGAGTGGCCAGAAGTGGAGTCTGAGGGAGCCAGACAGACACGAATCCTAGCTCCACCATGTCGCAACCGTGTGACAGTTTAAATCTCTTCTTCTGTAACATGCAGGGAATAACGGTACCTTCATCCTAAAAATGGGGGTGAAGTGGATGAGGCAGGGTATGTAAAGTGCTCACACTGCCACCTGGCACAGAGCTGCAGATCACTATCAACTAGCAGGCTCCCGTGGAGTTGTGCGCAAGGACCAGCATCCCCAAGAGGGAGTGTTCCCCCCGGGCCAGGAGCTCAAGTCCTGCGGCCTCCTTGCAAGTACCCAAACGTCTGGCTCGGCTACTCAAATATGCCTTGTCTCTGCTTCATTTCCTTTTCTTGGAACCTCCGTATTTTTTAAGCCCCATCTCATTGACCCTTCCAACCCCCCAAAAGATTATAACATTTCCCTTTGCCTCTATTCTTTTGCCAGTGCTGCCCCCTCCACCCAGAATAGCCTTACTCCTTCTAAGTTCAGCTCACTGCCACATCTTCCAGGAAGACTTCCTTGATTTCCCCCACTGGCAGTGAGTGCTCCCTCCTCGCCTCCCACAGCAGTTTATCTGAATCGTCTTTATGACCCCCCGCCTGCCTGTTACAGCCACTAGCACACGCTCTCTTGTGCCCCAGGACTGTGAGCTCCTCGTGGGCAGGCTTTGTGTGGACAGGGCTGGATGATAGCAGCCAGTAGGGAGCAGTGCCAAACGTTCAGTGATTTTCCAGGGGTGGTCCGTGGACCACCTGCGGCAGAACCAACCTGGGGTGATTATTAAAAATTCAGAGTCCTGGGTTCCCACCTGGCTCAGCCACTTACCGTGTGCGTTTTTATAACCACCTGAAACTTTACTTTGCTCATCTGTTAAAGGGAGACTGGGATCCCTGCCTGGTCTGACTCCCAGGGTGGCGGGGAGAGTCACAGAAGCCATCGCGGAAGGGCTCTCCTCCGTGAAAGCTGGTCTCAGTGACTCTGCCTGTCTTGTCACCTTCCCCGCAGGGCTGGGCTCCCTTCTCACTAGAGCTTAGTGAACCTAGACATCAGTGCTTGACCCACTGGAAAGAGATGAGGACAGCAGGTGCCTAGAAGCAGCCCCCGAAACCAGCTGGAAGGCACGATGGGCCACATTGCCCTTCACACAGACTCCAATGACATGGAGAATCAGAATCACCCTTCCACCCTTCCATCCAGTGGTTCTCTAGGAGAGCCTTTTAAACACACAGATGGGGGAGCTTCTGAGTCAGAACTTTGGGGTTAGGACTTGAGTAACTTTTTTTTTTTTTTTTAAGAATTTTATAGTGATTGGGTCAGGCCGACACACCTGAGGCAGCTGCTCCCCCTCGGCACCACTAACAGTGGGACGGCCGAGCGTCCCAGTGTGGCGCAGGAGGGTTGACCCCCGCCACTTAGGAAGCTCTTGTCCAAAAGTGAGTCTAGTCAGGCCTGTAGGTCTGCTGACCAATATTCAGGATATAGGAGGAAGGGAGGTGTGTTAAAAATGGATCTGAATCTCATCAAACCAAATGCCTATACTTGGGACAAGTGACCGGGTTTCTTCATTGGGGTTGGGGGTGGGGAAGCGAGCTGACCACAGTAAATGAAAACATCTTAGAGACGTCAGCCATGTATGCTATGTGGATATTGTCTGGATGCTGATGCAAGCAAACAGCTATAAAGGATGTTTCTGAGGTAATTCTGGGAAAATGGACCCAAACTGGGAATTGGATTTTAAGAAATTATCAAAAATTTTGTTGGGTTTGATCATGGTTTTGTGGTTGTGTTAAAAATAATCCGTTAGAGGTATGTCCTAAAGTATTTACAGGTGAAATGATATTGTGCCAAGGATTTTCTTTAAAATATATCGGCCAGAAAATAAAAGTGGCAGGGGAAGAGAAGGTGGGGAATGGCCGAAGCAGGGCGGTGGGCACCTGGGGGTTCATGTTATCATTCTCCCTTCTTTTGTGAGTTTCAAGGTTTCCATAATGGAAATTTAGAAGAGAGAAGAAAGCCAATAAACACAAAGTTCCCAGGAGGCTCCACGTACTCCCTCGCTGAACTTATGTGGAAATTAAACGAGATAATATACAGGTGCTCCATAAATCTTGGTTCTTCTCATCTCCTTCCAGAAACTGTCCTAGGGCAACCTGCTGCGTTCCAGTTCACCTGTCAGGGGCCTGTTGCTAAGGTCAGGGTCTGCTTCTGAACAGTTCATCCTTGGCTTTCCAGAGCACAGAAAATTCCCGACTCTTGTCCAAAGAAGACATTGGCCATCTTGGATGATCTATCAGAGTTGGTGACTGTTCATCAGGATGGGGTAGGACAGGCAGGAGGACGCTGGGGTTGTGCCCGTCCACAGGCCCCAGCTCCTTCCCACATACACCACCAGAAGTTCTTGGGATTTTGAGATGGGGCCCACGGTCTTCAACAGCAAGGAGGGCTTGCAGGCAGCAAAAACCCCAGAGCTGGGAAGGGGAGGGCAGAGTTGGTAGGACAGTCTTCCCTGTGCTTCTGCTAGCAACATGCCTTTAAGAATTCACCTGTCTCCATCAGGGCTATAACTAAGATCTTGCCAGCTAACTGTACCTGGCACGTAACAGGGCTCAAAAATGTTAGTTTCTCCTCACACCTTATCAGTTAGCGCAGACAGCCCTTCCTTGACACTGATTCAAGAAGAAGGGGAGAAAGAATAGCTGTTCAGAAAGCCAGGCAGTACACCCAGCACAGAAGGAAGGGGATGCCAGGAGAGAGGAAATGGCGCCGGATAGGAAAGAGGACCAACATTTGAAGAGGGCAAAGGACAAAGAAAGAAGTTTCCTATCTTTGCCGAGGCTGAGCCTTGGCCAAACCACCCTTTGACAGATAAGCCAAGAGTTGCCAGTCCCTGATCCACGCAATGATCTGAAATGTTCTTAAGGAGGCTGCCCCATGTCCAGACACCAGACCCAGCCTCTGGGCCTGTAGGAGTCTGCTCTCAGCCTGAAGCATAACAGAGGAAAAAGAATGCCCTGTGTTTCCCAGACGTGCCTAAGTTTAAGAATCAGAATGCCCAGGGGACGGACCTAGGAATCTGTTTATAACAAGAACCCCAGGGGATTCTTTTGACCAGGCAAGTGAGGGAAACTCTGGGGATCAAGACAGTGTTTCCCAAGGTGATGGAACGCCTACATCAGAGGTGCCTGGAGCATTTATTACACCAAGTGAGGATTCCCAGGCTTGACCCCAGAATCAGAGAATCAGAGTAGCAAGAGGTTAGGGGCCTGGCACCTGGAATGTGCATTCTTTAGAAAGGTTTCTGGGTGATTCTGGTGTGCCCTGCAGTTTGAGAACCATAGAAGCTTAGCTTAGTAGCTAAGAGTATGTGCTCCAGGGGCACCTGGCTGGCTCAGTCAGTAGAGCATGCAACTCTTGATCTCAGGATCCTGAGTCTGAGCCCCATGTTGGGTGTAGAGGCTACTTAAAAAAAAAAAAAAAAAAAAAGAGTATGTGCTCCAGACTCATAATGCCCAGGTTCAAAGCCTTATTTCGCCATTCACTGACTATGAGACTGTAGGAAGACTACTTAATGTTTCTACATACCTTGGTTTACCTATCTGTAAAATGGGGATGGTAATAATAATATATACATACTACATAGTATGTGGAAAGCACTTGACACAGGCCTTAGAATATCAACATGCTAATCGTTACCTGTTCTCATCTAAAAGCCAGAATCCTCTATCCCTTTCTCCTCCAGGCTCCCACTGCATTTTCTTATTTTCTTGATATTTCTGCTACATCCTTCAGTAGCCTGCTTTGTGACAGAGTTACTTATGCATACATTGTCTCCCCCACTCAACTGTGGGTTATCAGAGGGCAGAGACCATGTCTTTTTTGTTTAAATGTTTGGATACCCCCCACCCTGGGCTGTGTATCATGTTACGCTGGTGTTGGAAGGGGTCTTAGAGATCACCTAGTCCAGTCCCTCCTTTTATATACGAAGAGACTGAGAGTGGATCATTTGCCCCTAGTCACACAGTCAGTGGTTGGGCTGTGGTTTGAGCCCTAGTGCTGCCAGCTACCAGCTATGCCATTTGAGCCCCAAGGTCTTTATCTTAAAAATGGGCATAATGATGTACACTTGCCTACTTACTAAACAAGTGCCTCGGGAGTAAATACTGATGAGGAACGCTTTCGCAAGCTGAAGAGTATTGTTACTAGTACTGTACAATATGACTCTGGTTCCATAAAACATTCACTGAGTTACAGTGCTCAAGAGCAAATTATCCATGGATACTAGAGTGATTATAGGGCCTGTTATCTGCCCATGAAGTTGACATAAAGGAGAGAGAGTCATGTTGTCTTGTACGATGGCCTTTGGAGCCCTTACCAGTCAGGCCAGAGCCTACCACTTTCAGACCCCACTTTCCGCTTGAATGACTTTTTTACCTTTTTCTCCAGTCTCTGATCCATTACTTCATATTCTTATTCATGGCCTAACCCTTCCCTCTCGACTCACCCTCCTTAGACCATTTACTAAGTGATCTGACCGTACTCCATGGATGGATCAGTGTTGAACATTGTATCAGAGACCTCAGTTTCTACCCTCTTGGGTTCTTAGCTCTTGGACCTGAAGCTCCAGAGCAGGAAACTCATCTATGGCATCCCAAGCTCTTCCTCAGGGCTTCTTTCCCTGACAACTGAGCAATCCAGGACTGACCCCCTGTCCCCCTCATGGCCTTACCATCATGGTTGGCGTTTCCTAGTGTCCACGGCTCATCTGAGTCAAAGTGAGTGTCTCCTCCAATCCCTGGGCCAGGAAAGTAGGCATGGGCCAGGAATCCCCCTTCTCCGTCAAATGGGGAGCTGTCGCCATGGAAACCAGAAGCAAAGAAGATCATGATGTCTGCCTCCTTCCGGTCACTTTTGATCTCATGGTAGGGCACCTCTTCAAAGGTCAGCGGGGTCACCTTCTGCCAGACGTCAAAAGCCTGGCGAATCGCTTTCCGTGTGTCTAGCTCACCCACCTTCGGGGTGTAGTTGTGAATGCTGGTGAGAAAGGGGAGAGTTACTAGGGAGGAACGGTCAGAGTCAGAGGCTTGCAGAGCTAAAAGGGACACCAGAGACCATACAAACCAGTCATCTTCAAGTTTTGAACCCTAGGATTCCGCTGAGTTACCCCTGGGGTTGAAGAAGAGGCTGGGTGGGCAAGGTTCTGGGTCCCCACCCCTGCCTCAGTCCCAGAAGCTTTGCTTCAATTGAGGTTTTATATTTGATCTCTCACAAAGTTTGTGTTGAATACAGAATTCCTTTCCAATGTGCAGAAAAAAATTAAGTGGAGGGATAGCATTTTCTAAATTTTAAGTTTTTCTCCCAATACATAAAATGTGTTTATAAAACATTTATAAAAGTTATAGAAATATTTAAACAGTGGAGAGTTTAAGTGAAACATCCCTTTTACAAATATTTGGTACCAACTACCAATCTACTGCTTGTCTGCCTGGGAAGGTGGTATAGGGTGGTATCCGATGTAGTCAGTTATAGACTTAGTGATTTAAGGTTACAATAACCATATTGAATGGTTCTCCATAACAGAGCATCACTACTGGGTGCTCTGCCCCATGAACACCTGGGTAAGGATTATTCACCCATTCTATAGGTAAGGAAACTGAGGCCCAGAAAGGTTGAGTGATAGAAGTTAAGGTTAGAAACTAGTTCTTCTTTCTCTTGATTCATTCTACCTCTTCAGGAGACCTTAAGAGTCTATCCAGTTTCTAACCCAGATTCTTCTTATGTTTCCTTCTCTCGTCAGATTTCTGGAAAAAATCAAGTTCTGGTCTCTATAGCTCATCAGCTGAAGAGCCCTTCGTTCTTCAGCTTTAAGAATCCCTGTCTTAGGGGTGCCTGTGTGACTCAGTAGGTTAAGGGTCTGCTTTGGGCTCAGGTCATGATCCCAGGGTCCTGGGATCGAGCCCCGTGTTGGGCTCCCTGCTTGGCGGGGAGCCCATTTCTTCTCCCTCTGCACCTCCACCCCCACTTGTGCTCTTTCTCTCTCAAATAAATAAATAAAATCTTAAAAAAAAAATCTCTATCTTAGATCCTACCCCTGAACCAGGGCATCTTGAGAGGTGCCAACTGGAGCCCATCTGAGCCTGCTCTATGCCTGGCCTTTGCCTCAGCCCCACTCTGAATTGTGCCGTCTGAGTCCGCTGTGCTGGGCCCCATCATCCCTGTCCTTGGTCACTGGTCTGACTTGGAGACTGGTCTTCCTCTGCCCTTGGTTTCCCCAGCTAGTTCAGGAGTGACACTGTTGTGATTCAATTCTCTTAGGAGACAACTGGAACTGTGCTGGGAAGTTCAGGTGAAGTCTTTCGGGCTCAGTGGAGAAGAGATCCAGATCAAAGGGAGTGGGGTTTGGCAAGCAGGGACAGGGAGAGTGCATCCCGCCCCATTTTTTTTTTTTTTTATCACAGCAGAAAGTTGCTGAACAATCCATACACCACTTTCTAAAAACTGTAGGAATCTAAACAGGACACAACTATTGAGTCCCCAAAGGACCAAACACACCTGAAGTTGGAGACGCAGCATTCTCTGGAAGCCACAAGGGGGACGAAGTCATAGGCTCTCAGCACCTGGTCCTGATGCCCCCATGCCTGGCTCTCACCCCCATCACAGACCCACCACCTACAGCAGGGGCCTCTGAAACTCAGGCAGCGGCAACAACCCCGAGCACGGATGGAACTGAAGCCAGGGAAGGGTGGGGGGCTCTAAGCACCTGTAGGTGATGTGTTTTTGCCTCCACTTCTGGCCAGTCAGGGCATAGCGCTTGTTCCTCCGCCTGCGGCTTAAGTGGGGGTGATCGGGGACCCCACAGCGGGGCTTCTTCATCCACCTGGGCAGAGAGAGCATACACACACACACACACACACACTGTGGTCACTGAACACTCTAGGAACACACTGCAGGGTTCCCAGTCCCGGTCTAAATGGCAGTGTGCCTCCGCACCCTGGATTCGGGGACCCTGGCTCTGATGGGTTCCCCCTCGGGAACACGATCCACTGGTTACTTGATTCATTCATTCACAACTGATTAGGAAGACACAGGGCTGCATTCGAGCCTGGGGGGTCAGAAGCCCGGTTCCAGCTCCACCACTCATCATGGGAGTCCAGGCAAGCGAATCATTGTGAACCTCAGTTTCCCCATCTGCAACATGAGAATTCTAGCTCTCACTGTTCTTAGGTTGTGGTAAACCTTAAGGGAGGGAGTATATGTGGAAATACCCTGTCAATGGAATTAGGTCACCTCACTCCCTGCTTTAAAACCCTCCAATGATTTCCCCCAAACACCTAGAATAAAATGCAAACTCCTCATGTTGCTCCACAGAGATTCCCATGATCTAGCCCCTGTCTCCCATGTGGGACGACATCCTCACCCCCACCCCCATACACTCAGCCCCCAGCCACAGGGGCCCTCTTGCTGGCCTTGCACATGCTAAGATGATTTCCATGTCAGGGTCTTTGTTCCCTCTGCTTGCAATGCTCTTCTTCTTTACATGGTCTGTTCCCTTACTTCTTTAAGGTCTCTGCTCAAATGTTACCCCTTCAGAGAGGACTTCCTTGCCCACCCTATCTGAAATAGCTCCCCCCTCACATCCTATGACTATCTGTTTATCCTGCTTAATTTTTCTTCATAGCATTGATCGTTGCCTGAAATTATATCATATATTAGCTTTTTTGTTTATTCTTTGTCTCTCTTAGCAGAGTCTAAGTTCCATGAACATAGGAGCCTTGCCTGGGCAGTGCCTAACACAGAAGATGTTTGCTAATGATTTGCTGCATGAATGAGTGAGTGAATCAGAACTGCCCAGCAGTAGAATGGCAGAGTTCATAAGACAGCAAATTCCCTTTCACCGGAGGTGTTCAGAAAGTGGCTAAACAACTGTAGGACTTGGAACAGAATTCTCTGCAGCTCTCAGTATGCTGTGTTGTGATTTTAAATCTATTAGTCTATCGCCTCTAACAAATGGCGGCTTCTTGGAGGACTGGAATGGCATCGTATTCATCATTGTGTCCCCCCGAAGCTAGCCCAGTGCCTGGCACTAAGTGAATCCTAATAACTGTTTGTTGTCAGCTTAAGTGACGTTAGGGAACCGTAAGCCAGGGACGTCGTTGGGGATATAAAAAAAGGAGCAGCATAGAGATTTTAAAAGATCATGTTGATTGGGGCCCAGGCCGTCCTTGCATTTTATGTCCTCATACTGACCTAATGACCAACTCACTAAACCACAGCTTGAGTTTGCTGGAAGGGGCCACAGTCCGCCTCCTGTGCAGCTGTTGAGAACAGTTGCTGTTGGCCGTATAGAGAAGAGGAGACAGAGACAATTTCAACCAAATGTTAAAAGGCCCTCGAGGGACTTAACCAGGTCTTACTCATGTTGGCAGTCTTCCTATTGCCTCGAGTGCTTCTACTCAGAAATCAGTACTAAAAAACATAATAATAACAATATCATGTATTGGTATAAACGTTTCTAATTTTTGCAGTGTTTGGGGTTCTTTTTTTGTTTGTTTGTTTGGGGTTCTTTTAAAGGCATTTTTTGATTCTTTAAAACAACTCTGTGAGGGTTCAAAACATTTCTCTGTGAGAAATGGTTTATCCTCATCTTTGCAGAGAAGGGAAAAGGTACATGGATAAATCAAGTAACTTGCAGAAGACAGCAGCTGAGGCAGGATGGGGACTTGGTTGAATGAATAAATGAACTAGTAATTAATGCAACTTAAACAAAACAAGCAAACAGAAGCTGGGGCTTTTCTTTCCTCAGGCTTAGCACAAGTCTGGGCTCGACGATATGCTGAATGAAGGAATGTGTGCCATTTCCCGAGGTAGGCACTCCAAAAGTAGTACTTTTAAAGGCTGCTCTGGCTTCCATTGCTTGACATCCCTGGGAAGAACCAGGAGCCGCCTCTGTGACAGCAAGGCTGAGCTAGGCCTGGAAGGGCCCCCAGGGAGGAAACAGGCCCGGAGAAAGGCAGTGACTGCCCAAGGTCACAGAGCTAGAATGGAAACTAAGGTCTCTAAATTCTACCCCCCAAACAGGCTACCCCACTCAGGTCTGGGGTTAAGCGTGAGCGCCTTCCCCCTTGTCGTGCCTCCAAGACCGCGTTCCCTGCCTTCCTACAAAGAAGTGGGGGCAGAACTGCAAGTGGGAAATGCCATCCTCCTACCTCAGCTCGCTTCCTCCACCTCCTCCTCTCTCTGTCCACCTGCCACTCTCTGATCCCTGTCCAACAGGCCTGGGGCTTTCTGGAACAGAGTAAAACCCAAGGCCAGGTGGTGCCTCAGCAGAGACACCAGCGCTCCTGCCGCAGGATGCACTGCCACGAGGCCCACACAAAGCCCTCAAAATAACCTCTGCTTTGAATTCGGCTGGGCTCTCCGTAACCAGCTCACTCTGGAGGCCACAGGGCCACAGCATCCACGGTCCTGCCATCATAGCAGCAGTCAAACATACTGTCTCAGAAGTTCCCAATCTTGCAATCAGAGAATCCGAGGCATAGAAAATGTTTGTACAGAATTAGATTATCATAAAACCTCAGACTCAACCCAATTTTAACAGCTTAGAATAATGGGATCTAGAATTGGAGAGCCATAACCCAGCACTCCCCTTTGTAAATGAACAAGCTGAGGCCCAGAGAGATGATTCTCTCAGGGGGTGGCTCACGCCCCGGATCCACAACCACCCACCACCTCCCTGCACCCTGTCTTGGGGCCCTGCTCCCTGCTTCCACCTGGGCTCGGGACCCCCAGCCCTCACCGCCTCTCTGGGACCCTCCCCCAGCTCTCTGCCAGGCCTTCGTGGTGGCAGCTTTAATGACTTTTATGGCTACTTCTCAAACAAATGTAAGGATGCTTAATTCTCTCCCCTCTTCAAACAAACAAACAAACATCCATCCACCTCTAGCCACCCTCTATTCCTCCCTCACTGTTAGGCTTTCAGAAAGTTTTGACTCCACTGGACACCTCTACTCCTCATCTCCCCCCGCCCCACTGCGTCCTGAACTTGTCTCCACCGGTCCACAGACCTGCACTGGTCTCCTGGCTACTAAACTCGGCCCATGCTCTTCGGTCTCCTAACTGATGACTCTGCAGCAGCTGACCCATTGCCCATCCTCCCCTTCTGCACCAGGACACAGAACCCCTGGCTTCCGCTCCGCTCTGGCTGCTCCTTTTCAGCCTGCATCCTGGGTTCCATTCCTATCACTCGTCTCTTCCTCCTTTTTGTATTCTCCCCTAGGAAACGCAACCATCCTCATGGTCTGGCTTCTTTGTTATCACCCCCTTAGTACCTCCCTGAAAATTAGCATTCCCTTCTGAGTTCTAGACCGGTGCAGCCAGATGATTGTACTTTTCATGTCGTGGTGAGCCTCTGGAGGGCAGGGATCATAGGGTCAAGTCCAGTGCCTGGCACACGTAGGCATTTAGCACTATTTGATAATGGAAAAAGTGGAACGAGTTGCCAACTCATTATCCTTCAGGAGTTGTTTGTATCAAGCGAGATGTGTACATCCCAGGGAAAGCCAGAGGGGTGATTCCGAGAGCCAAAAGCTATTAGAGTCAGAGGAGGTTTAAGACCCTCTCTCACCAAACCCCTCATTTGTGCTAATAAGGAAACTGAGGTCCAGAAGGGTTCAAGGTCATACCGCAAATTTAGGGTAGAGCACCTCCCCAGCTCACCTAGGAAAGGGCACCTTGGGGTATTCCCTCCCAGGATGATCCTGCAGAAGTGAAAGACAGGAAGGGAGGATGGGCATGGTATATACACAGGGCCCGTGACAAATATGAACCCAAATGTAAGTCTGGAAGGTTCCAAGGCACGATGCCCTACGCAGATCTTACTCGATTGTTGTCTGATCCAACACACCGGTGACGGGGATTCCGTAAAACTGCTGCATAGTGGAGACTGCTGACTGTAAGGCCTTCCCTGAGTGCAGCTCAGGCGCCCGTGAGCCAGAGGGAAGCAGATAGCCATAGCACTTCAGCCAGTTCTGAAAGACATGGGACAGAGGAGGGCGCATTAGACTGCAGAAGGCTCTGATCTACTGGGGCAGAGACTCACCCTTGAGCCCGGGATCGTTTCACTGAAGGGACCTATGGACGGGTGCTCTGATTGCTTCCTCATCCGTTCCCTCCTGCACATGCTGGTAAACCAATCTCCAGAAAACCCAGCTCTCACTGGCTTTCTCCCTTGCTATGAAGCATTCTTGGGCTCTCTACTGGCTGTGGAATAAAGATTAACTTTGCATCCAAGGCTGTCTGGTACCCTGGCCTCTTTACTCCTTTGTGCAGTGGTTTCCCCCGATATGTGACTAGACATGCAAGAATGCAAGAATGCTTCCTGCTCTGAAGCAGAGTAGCCTGTGAAAACGTGCCCTCCAGAAAACGTTGTGTTGAACGTCAGAGTCTGCTGAAGAATCATGTTGTAGAATACTTATTGATGTGAGATTATATACAGACTTTATTGCTAACCCCTCCAAGAGAGCAAGCCATCATAAGTACATATAAGCAAAACAATGCATTATTTAATTTAAATATAAATACATAAATGTATGCCTAGAAAAAAGCATAGAAGGGCACACATAAAAAATAAAAAATAACAGCATGGTTATGTAAGAGAATTTCTTGTTTTTAGAAAATATCCACTGAAGTATTTTGGCTTATATAATGGTGCACAATGTTTGCAACCTTTTCTTAAACAGATTCAGAAAAGAGAGAGGGAGAGCGGGGAGAGAGAGAGAGAGAGAGGAAACAAATGTAGTAAAACGTTAAGAATTGGGGAATCCGGGTGAAGGGTATTCAGGAATTCTTTGTCCTATTCTGGAAAACTTTTCTGAAAATCTGAAATGATGTGAAAAAAAATTTTTTAAATGAAAAAAGAACTAGCCACAGACATCCTCTGTTATAGGATCACAGGGGAGAATTTCTGTTTTCTAAGTTTTATGCATGGAGTAATTTAAAAAGGGGAGGGACACTTTAAAAGGGCAAGAGCATCTGAAAGTAACTTGGATGAAGAAGCTCAAACAGACACAATGATTCTGAAGGACAGCACAGTAGAGATGTTTATACCCACTGACAGTTGTGAGGGGATGGAAGCCTGAAGAAACCAGAGCACCGGGAAATATCTGTGGCATCAGTTGGAAAATGAGGAAAACACCCATGGATCTCCTGAACCCACTGGCATTTACAAGAGCACCCCTACATGCTGGTCTCTGAGCCAGACGGAAGCTGAGCCCATCCTCAGAGAATTATCCTGAACACCAAGTGATTTAAGGAAGGAGAAAGAACTTAGGGAGCAATGTTATTCTCGTTGTGATTTTTGCTTCTTGTTTCTATATGAACACTCTTATTGTGGATGTGTCTGTTGTCACAAGTCAAAGCAAACCGTTTTGGGAAGGAAGCAACCAGAAACTATAAATAAGTTATTATTTATTTCATCTAAGGTGACTATAACATCTTTACTGCCTCGTGATAAAATGCATCTGACTGATTAAAAACAAAACAGAACAAGAAAGTCTTAACAACATCTCCAACAGCACGACAACCTTACCTCTTTCATATTGATACCTAGAATGTGTTTTTTTGCTCCAGATTATGGCAAAGGATATCAAGACTTCTTGCACTTTTCCAAACATTGAATCTCTTTCATTCTTTTGTACGTTTTCCCCTGGCCCTGGCATACTCCTTAGTTAGGCGAAAATCTTTCATTATTTTAAGGTTCCGCTCATAAAATACCACCTCCGGAAGACTTCCCTCACTCCCCAAACTAAGTCATTTTCTTCCTCTCTTGTGCTCCCCCAAGCCCCTGTTATAGATAGTGTAGATCTTATAATATTGGATTCTAATAGTTACTTGACATGTCAGACTCTAAGTGCCTCAAGGGAAGGGTCTGTGTTCTACTCATCTCTCTATATCGAGTGCCCTGAAGTGCCTGACACACAGCATTGCTCATCATGTCTGCCCAACAAACATAACTGGGCACTCACTACATGCAAGGCACTGTGCAAGGCTCTGGGGATACAGAGATGCATAAGGAGCTCACAGCCCAACAAGTAAATCCATCATGAAAATAGCCCTCAAAGTCAGGCGTGTACAGGGTTCTTTGGGAGAACAAAAGAGAGGTGTCTTTTCCACATGGGGTGGGGACAGGGAACTCGAGGAACTCAGGGGAGGCTCCCAGGCGGGGAGGGGTCGGAGCAGTGTTGAGGGATACAGCATGTGCAGTCGTGGGAGGAGAGCACGGTGCATTCTGAGAAGGGTTTCAAATGACAAGAAGTGAGGGTGGGGAGTGTGGTGATGAGAGGGCTGGAAAGGAGGGACGTGGAGGGAGATGACATGTCATTATCTGTTCACAAAGTGGGCAAATTACAGAGAATCACTTGTGACTTGACTGTGGCCCAGGATCAGCCAAAAAGCTCAAGCAAATCATCTAGAAATGGACATGACAGGGCAGCTAAGTTACCCACTGTTCATCCTGGTGCTCTAGCTGCTCCTCCCGGGTTAAATCATGCCATCAAAACATTACACCCCACACCACATCCTCGCAGCCAGAATAGCACGTTAGGTTCCCTTTTTTAGTGGAAACTTCAATGAAGAATTATTGGGTTGAATAAACAGGGCATATACAGGGAAAGAGGCACCCAGTTCTGAGATCAAATCCTGACTTCACTGCTCACTGGCCGTGGGACGCCGGGCAAACAGTACTTCAGTTTCCTTGTTTGTAAAATGTAAACCATAATTCCTCCTCCGCAGGATTACTGTTAAGATAAAATGGACAAATGCACTCGACACATCATCCCTCAAAGCTGTTTGCTGTTGCTTGGGATGGTGTCTCCGTTATCTTTTGCAAACTCAAGGTGGAAAACTTGGGCTCTGACTCCTTTGCCTTCTGAGATCTAGTCATCCCACCCTCCCATACTCTCCCCGGACCAAGAGCCAGTCCTGATGGGTCCTGTGGAGGGCAGTATGGATGCCTGCCGCTAGGTGGCCCGTGGCCATGACTGTCTCTGCCACAGCACCCAGAGCACCGCCCAGTGGAGAACTGACCCCGGGCTTGAACTGTGTATTCTTCACCCTCCCTCAACTTTCTTGGGCCCAAACACAATCTCTTTCTGTCAAGCTTTAGCTTGAGGAAAATGTTTTCCCTGCAGGAGATTCTGTATGCTTTCTAGATTCAGAAAGTGGACACAGGGTGGCCCAGGGGTTTTTCTCTTGGCCTTTTCCTCAAGAATCTGTCAGCCAAATGTATGGCTTAAATATGGAGCATAGTGAGACTTGAAAGTAACACTTTTTTCATATTTCCCACCACCAAACTTTTTTTCATCCTTAAAAGTCTTACTTACAAACCTTGTTTCAACCTGTAAGCTGTCTCAAATCCTCCCAGAAAAGGTGTGGTACAAATCTAAAATAAATCGAATTCCTCCTTATCTGTGGAGTCTACTCTCTAGAAACCCAGCTAAGATGAATTATGGCATTTGGGAAATGTCTGGGGATCTTTGGACAGATACCACTGACAAACCCGGCAGCCAACTGAGGAGTTTTTTGAGCCAACTGAGGAGTTCCTCTGACCTAGCAGAGGGATTAAAAACCTTCTCTCCTCCCACCCTCATTACTGTTTATGGTAAGAGATAAAGAACAGGGAACTCTGGGCATAAACCTACTCCAGCCTTTGAACACTGGGAGGAATTGAAAGTAGCTCCTCCTTGGTAAAGGGCAACCTGGTTTACCTAGCTCCTTTTCTGCGATACACAAGCAAGGAGCCACGCAGGGCCGAACAGGATGTGCTATGAAGGTCAGAGTGTAGCTCAGCAGCATCAGGAGCTAGGATCTAAGGATTCAGGTCCTAGGCAAATGTCTGGGTCAGGACCAAACACTAGAAGGGATCAGCATTCTCCAAGCTCTGCTTCTGCTTCCCTCCCAGGTTCACTGGAGACAATCCTCAGAGCTCAGGGGCAGACCTCTAAGAAGGGAAGTGGGAGGGAGAGGAGCTGGTCAAAGGACAGCTCCAAACCAGGGAACAGGGCATTGAGATCAGACCTGCATGTGTGCGTGTGTGCGAGGCTAAGAGGCTAGGGACCAGACAGTTCCAACTTCTGCTGCCTAACCCGTCTCTGCCACTCACTTGCTTCTGCCACTGTGTGACCCAGGCAGTCCCTCTTGACTTCTCTGGGCAGAAACCCCTGGTGTTGGTGCAAGTCTTCTCTACTCCAGCCATACCAGTTCCAAAACATCCCCTGCCCTTGCATACTCGCAGGCTGTTCCTGCTGCCTACAAAGTCCATTCTCTTTATGCACATTAGCAAACTCATCCTTAAGGTCTAGCTGAAATGTTACCTCCTTTGGTAAATCTTCCTTAGCTCTCCCTACAGAACTAGTGGGCACCCTCCTTACTCCTGCAGGGCTTTGCTTCTCTGCCACTCTAGACCAACTACCACAGTGCATCCTACCTGTCGGTTGGTATGTGTTTCCCACTAGATTGAGTTCCTGAGGAGCAGAGACTCTCGTGTTTATTTTTGTATCTGCTGTAGCACTTAGAACAGTGCCTCGCACAACAAATCATCACTGGATGAATGAATGAATGAACCAACAAACAGACAGTTGGTCCAGGAGGCATTGCCTGGGTACCAAGGAAGGGATTTCATCTTGGGAAGGCTTCCCGAGTAATACACACAAAAACACCAAGCGCAGTTCTTGGTATCTGTTAGAGGCTGAGAAAAACATTTGCTGAAATTCAGTCTATTGTGGTTTGACTTTCTTGCTTGATGAGGCAATAGGCTCCATTGTACCATCTGAAAAAAAGATAAAATCCACGAAAGGAAAAAAAGGCCCCATTCAGTTTTAAACACAGTGACCTATCTTCCATCTTTTTACACCTGGACCCATCAACCAATCACCAGCCATGTCATAAATCTGACCTTTATAGCTCAGTTAACCAACTCTAAGATGTCTGTCACCCTTTAAGTGCTGAAAGAGGTGTAAACCCAGAAAAAAGTGAGAAAAATCTCAGAGTGCAGCGAGCAGGGACCAAAATAGCCGGGCTGAACCAAAGATGTAGAAATGGCAGACAGAAATGTGATTGGTTTGCTGGTCAGAAGGCGGGATTTCTGTTCCTGAGAAGCCAAAGCTGAGATATTCAGTAGTGGCAGGCAAAGGAGAGAGCGGAAAATAACAAGGAGAAAAAACGTGGCCTGGAGAGGGAAGAGAGCGGCAGACAGCAGAGGCGGTGGTGACATTAGAAGTGGCATTGGGGGCAGCAAGAAGCAGATCAGCTGGTGGTGCTGCTGTTCACTCTTGGAAAACACAGAAAGCAGTGGAGGAGGAGAGAAAGATGGATCCGCTAACCCAGCATGGCCTCCTGGGGGTATCCCGGAGCATCACACCTGTTTGGGTGTGTGGCCAACCCCGACTGCACAGGTCTGGAGAAGGAGCGGGAGAATGATTAGGATCAGATGTCTGATCAGGATCGCAGTGGGCTGGAAGGTATTATTAGAAAGGTCAGAGGGGGAGCCCACAAAGAACGACGAGGCAAGAGGTGTCAGATTTGGAAGCACAAGCTAGAATGAGGAAGAAAGAGTGAAAGACCCCGATCAAAGAGTTTGGATAGCTGAGGTCATAATCTAGGATGATGATGTGAGTAACAGGAACAAGACATGACCTCAACACTCATAGGAGGTCCAAGTCCCATCCTGGAGGTTGTATATGCAGATGGACAGTGACAAACAGGAGTGTGACTAAGGGAGAGTGGCTTGGAGAATGAAGGAACCACTCATATGAGCCACGTCCTAGGAGGGAAGAATGAGGGATGTGTAGGCTGGAGAAGGGGGAGCTGCAGGGGACATGCCAGTCTTCATAAAGCCAACTGAATATGGGTGCAGGCGATTTATTCTGGTTGACCCAGAGGGCAAACCTAAGACCAGCACAGATTATAGGACATAGATCTTGACTCATGATAGGAAACAACTTTGAAACAGAGGTGTTCTAATTATAGCAGCAATAATGGCTACTGTATTAGAATGCCAGCTGTATACCTGGCATTGCGCTAGGCACTCTAGGATGCAATGACCCCACAGGTAGGAATCCCCTCTGATTTACAGATGAGGAAACAGGTTCAGAGAAGTAAGCATCCAGAGTCACAAAGCTAATAAGCGGCAGGATTCAAACCCAGATATGTTTGAAACCAGGCATTCCATATTGTCAGATGACTTGGACAGGCATCTCTTTCCCCTCCCAGGACATCTTACACCTCACACTCCTAAAGAGCAATGTCTTTATCTCATGTCATAGCGAGCTCCATACCCTTCTGCCATGACCCTGGTGCCAGGCACCACCACCACATACCCAGTTATCCAACCAGAAGCCTCATGACCCATGACTCTAAGCTCTCCTTCACAGCCCACATCCATTTTTACCAAAGAACTATTGGTTCTACTTCCTAAACATCAGATGTGCTTCTGTCCATTCATTCATTTACTCATTCATTCATTCGTTCATTCAGTATTCAAGGACCTACTACTATGTACCAGGCACTGTGTGCTAGGCTCTGGGATAGAACAGCAAACAGAAACATTCTTGTTAATTTCCAGTTACAGGCTAGTGGGAGAACCATGGGGCAATAGGTGCTATGAAAAATAAAGCAGGTTGAGGAGCTAAGAGAGATGGGACCACCGTTTTATAAAGGATGGTCAGGGAAGGTGGCCCCGTGGAAGTGACATCTGAGCAAGAGACCTGAAGAGGGAATGGAAAGTGCCATTATCCCCGAGGCTTCAAGGGCTATCCATCAGGAGCTTTCCAGGGAGAGGGAACCAAAGGTATTTAGTCAAAGGTACAATGTCTCACAAGATTAGTAAGTTCTAGAGATCTACTCTACAGCAGAGTGCCTAGAGTTAACAATACTGCGCTATATGCTTAAAAAATTTGCTAAGAGGACTGATCTTAAGTGTTCATAGCACAAAATCACAATGATAAATAATGAGGGCAGGAGGAAACCTCTGGAGGGGATGGATTTGTTCATGGCATAGACTATGGTGATGGTTTCACAGGTGTTCATTAAGCTGCCTGCATTAAATATGTAAAGCATTTTGGATGTCAATTATACCTCAGTAAGGTCATTTCAAAAAACAAAGAGCCTTTGTGACTTGACCCCTGACTACCTCTGCAGCCTCTTCTACCATTCCCCACCTAGCACTCTGTGTTCTGGTGTGTTCCAAGTCTTCCAGACCCTTCCACACATTGTTCCTTCTATCTAGATCACGCTCCTGTCTCTGGGGAGGCCTTCCGTGACCCCTTATCTTATCACAATTCTTATCACGCAATGTTGTCATCACATGCTGTTAACTGGTCCCCTCTTGTTGACTGCGCAGTGTCTGAGGGCAGGGGCTGTAGTCTGTGTTCTCCACAGCAGTACCCCGACACCTAGCACAAGGCCTGGCTTGGATACTTATTTATTGAATGAAAATGAGTGGAAGCGTGCGGGGAGAGGGAGAGTCATCTCATCAGAACTTGCCGTAGAACAGACCCTCTCAAACTCAGCACTACCGACAGTCTGGGCCAGATCATTCTTCGTTGTAGGGGGGGGGCGTCCTGTGCTCTGTAGGACGTTCAGCAGAATCCCTGGTTTCTTCAACTAGAATACCAGTAGTCCCACCCCCTCGGCTGTGACAAGCAAAAAAATGTCTCTAGACATTGCCGACAGTCTCCCTGGGGGTGGGCAAATTTGCCCTGGATTGAGAACCACTGCTGTAAGAGGATTCCCACCTACAGCTGCTTTGGTCCCCCTTCAAGGGTCCGTTCAACCCTATATTTTGTTTTAGGGAAAGCATGAGGCATCAGTCAGTAGCCTCCTGGTCGAGGCTCAGAGTGAGAACTGGTTTCCTCATCCGGGCAGGTGGACAGGAGTGGCCTTGATATGGGGTCTCCTGAGCAGTGAAGAGTAAGGCGCTATAGGGTCCTGGTTAAGAATGTACGCTCTGGAGACAAATCGTGCTCGCTTCAAATCCTAATTCTTCCATTTACTTGTTGCACGACCTTAGGCACGTTATTCAACCTCCCTTACACTCACTTCCTCCATCTGCATCGCGTCATTAGCAGTGTGCCTCGTGGAGTGGTTGTGGGGATGAAATAACATAACATGTGGTATTAAGTCCTCGGTGAAAGACAGCAATAATAATTACTATTCTTTTCCTGAGAGGTGACAGGCAAACTCTAAACACCTCGCTGTATGACAGCCCCATCACCAAGGCTGTGTCCCTCAGTGTACCGTCCTCAGTCCTCGTGTGTTCTGGGCTGTCAGCATCGCAGGGTTCAGGAGCATGTTAAAAGTGCATATTCCCAACTTTGAACCTAGACCCCACTCAGCTGGACTCTGTGAGGCTGGAAACTGGGAATCTGCATTTTTAAACCATGAGCACCTCAGGGGATTCAGTGGCCTGCTAAAGCGTAGAACCACGGCAGTAAGGACCCATGACTGTCGGGAGCGACGACCTTGTGCAATGAAGGAATGGGCATGCTGTGTGCACTCTCACCTCTAATGTACTAAGGTGGGAAGTATGTCACCCACTTAAAAAAGCCTTCTATTAAAATCAGCTCAATAACCAGCCCTGCTCTCTGTGCCTTGGCGCTGCCTTCATCTCTGGGTCTTTCACCTCCCATCTCCTGGGCTAATCCTAACTTCAGGGTTCAGCAGCACCCCATCATCGAGATTCTATTGTGTTATTGTATATTGGCATCAATAGTGATCTAACATCACCCTTCCCCATCCATTGCTATGTTAGCTCAGTTCTCACCTCTGGGTTTTTGCCTCGGTTTCCCTGTCTGGCACTTAGGTCCCAAACTGAGATTGCTATGACCCTAATCTGTTTCTCAAGGTCTCAGATTCCCTACCTGGTTCCCGGTCTTCTCCAGAGAGTGAGACCCTAGTCCCTGTACACCTGGGAGCTGGGTAGGGTCCTATCTGAAAAGACAGGTCACTTGGGACTAAGATATCACTACATGCCAAATATTACCTAACTTTGCTCTTTCCAGCTGAGTGTCCTTGGGCAAATGACCTCACTTCTTTAAGGTTCATTTTCTTCATTTGTTAAACAGAGGATGATAAAAGAAGGCTTGTGAGGAGGGTCCAGTGAGATGATGCAATGTGGTAGGTGAAATAATGGCCCTCCAAAGATGACCACATCCTAATCCCTGGCCCCCTTGACTATGTGAACTCACGTGGCAAAGGAGCCTTTATAGAGGTGAAGAAGGTAAGGATCTTCAGGTGGGGAGATTATCCTAGATCATCCAAGTGGACTCAATGTAATCACAGGTTCCTTGTGAGAGGGAGGCAAAGAGGGTCGGGGTCAGAGAAAGAGGGGTGACGACAGAAGCAAGCGTCAGAGTAACGCCATGCTAGAAGGGGCCGCACACCAAGGAACGTGGGTGGCCTCTAGAAGCTGGAAAAGGCCAGGTACGAGCCTCCAGAAGGAAGCCAGCCCTACAGAGACCTTGCTTTTAGTCCTGGTAAGTCTTGTTTCAGACTTCTGACCTCCAGAAGATGAGAAATCTGTGTTAGAAGGCACTAAGTTTGTGGTCATCTGTTTCAGCCGCAATAGGAAACTAACACATGCATTCGAGCAGTTAGCAGATTCTGACAGAAAGTAAGCATCCTCACGGTGTTGTTGTCTGTGTTCTTGCTCCCACGCTCTCTGGCAAGAGAGGGACCACCATCTTTGGTGGCCCAAATCACGATGTGGTGATGCCTCAGAGATCAGCCCTACCATTGTGTCAGTCCCCCAGCTCCTGTCTCACCAGAGCCCTGCCGTCTTCTCCACCCATGTCACTGAGGTCCCAGCCTTGCCCCTGAGCCCACCTCCATTATAACTGATTTTTTAAAAATTTCACACCTGAAGCCTTAACTGTTCAGGTATCTAGAAAATGCACTGGTCAACATACCTTGAAACCATCTGCTTTAATACACTTGTCTTGCAGAAGAGCAAGATAAAACATGAAGGGAGAAATGACTTATCCAAAATCACAGGAGCAAGTTGAGAGAGGAAATGGAGCTAGCGTCCCTGCCTCCTGGGGAGGGTTCTCTCTGTCACGCTGGCTCTGGTTTGCCTCCAAGCACTGTCTTTTTTTTTTCTTTTTTCTTTTTCACTTACTGCTAGTCTAAAAAGGGCCCTCAAGATCGCCCACAATGCCCAGCTTAGCTTCTTGACAAACACCTTAATGGCGCAGCGTTGCCTCTTGGCTGCCACCAGCTCTTGAGTGGGTGGTAAGTGCACTAGCGGGAACTCCCTGGCGCTCTGCTCCATGTCCTTGGCCCATTCCCAGGAGGCCACCACAAGCCAGACAATCACCGTCCCCGAGGAGATGGCACATTTGGGGTTTTCTGTCAGCACTGGGATGTCCAAGTTTTCCAGTTCTGGGGAGGCTTCCTCCCAAGGCCAGGAGAGGGGCCTTGCTCTTATTCACTATCTGAGGAGGGAGGAGGCTTCATCTTCCTCACCCTTTCCAGGGCCTTCCTGCCTATCTGCCACAGTTTTCTGTCCCCTGGGGTTTGACGTACTGATAAGTTAAGAAAAGGGAAGAAAGAAGGCAAGACCATGGTCAGGCCTCAGTTTTTCAACTATAACAGGCAGATGGCTGTTAACCCCTAAGTAATTATAGAAAATATAAAATATATAATAATTGTAGCTTGATTGGGTTGAGTGTGGAGCCCGTCTTCTGGTTCCTCGCTGCCAGTTTTAAATCCAGGCTCCTTAGCCTGGCACTCAACAAGCTTCAGAGTCTGACCCAATGCACCTTTCTAGCCTTATTTTCTGTCATGCACGCCCTACCCTTTTACTGCCCACCCCCAGGACGCCTCCTGGAGCTACTGACTACCTCCTTGTGTTGACTGCACACACCCCACAGTTTCCTTCCTCTGTGCCTCTTTCCTTCCCTCTCCGTAGAATGCCTTTCCCACATGGCCTCTCCAAGATGAACTATTAAATATCCTTCCCAATGCAACCTGAATGCCACTTCATCTGGGAGGGCTATCCAGGGGTGAGTGGACTTCCTCTGGGCTCCCAACGGCATTCTACGCCCCCCTTACTCACAGCGCCTTTCACATTACATTATACATAGTGTTTCACATGCTTGTGACCCCACTGAATGCTGCAGCTTACAGCCTGGTGAGGGGGACAGACACAGAAAGACTCAATGTTTCATTGAGTGGGATGAAGGAGAAGGTGATGTAAATGTGTTTGACGGGAGATCCAGGCTGTGATGTCAGGGATGGCCTCCCTGAGGATGCGGCACCTCAGTGGAGACGTGTGTTTGGGCAGACGAGGAGCAGCTGAAGGTGGAAGAATGAGCAGCCCAGGAGAAAGCATATCTTACTGAATTCCTGAGATGGGAAGGAGCCTGCACATTAGAAAAAGAGAAAGAAGGCCAGGCTGGCCAGACCTGAGTAAGAAGGTGGTTTATGTAGACAGAAGCTGGGAAGCACTCAGTCACGCACACCCTCGGAGGCCTTATGGGGCAGCCTGGTGAGTGCCGGATATAAGGGGGTTCGTAATACTGTGAACTTTCATGTGTGTTTGAGATTTTCCATAGTAAGAATCAAAAGGAAAAAGTGGTAGTAGAGTAGTAATAGTAGTTAGTCTTTATCCTCAAAGCCACTTTAGGCAAGGTGAGTGTGGGAGTAGCATGATCAGATTTTTAAAAAATTTTTTTTATTATTAAATATTTCCAGCACTCAGAGAGGCATAAAAATAATAAAACAAACCTTGGATAAGCGCCGACCAGCTTTGTTAAATCTTAGCTCTGGCCATATTTGCTTCAGCTCTAACTGACCCCTGTGTGGATTTATTTTTTAAAAGATCACTCTGGCTGCCATTTGGGGAAGGATTAGAAGCAGGCAAGAGAGGCTGAGCAGGTGGGAAATTTCTGAATCCAGATGAGATAGAATAGAAGTTCAGACTACGAGGGAGGTAGTGGAGGCAGAGAGAAGTAGATGCACGGAAGGACTAGTCAGGAGGAAGAATGGCTGGGGCTTGATCGTCGATTGCAGTTGAGGTGAGGAAGACGTGGTGGATGACCCCCGTCTCTCTGGCCCAGAGCTTTTGGGGCACAGAGAAAAGTGTGTCCATGAAGGTATGTGTGGTATAGAATTGAAATTTAAAATTATTATGGCCGACAAAAGTTGTTAATAACAATGCCCGTTTTTCTCTACCTACTTTGTAATAACAGCCCATATGATCTTTGAGAAAATGTTGCCTTTTATATATATGGCTTTGCCGTTCTCCTATATGTCATTAAAGCCTAGTTCAAAGTTGCCTTTTTTAAAACAAATGCATGGAATAATGATGAAGGAAAACGAGTGAAGGACGTGAATGGAATCAATTGTGAGGTCTAGAGAAACCAAAAGCTTTGTTCCAAAATCTCTTAGCTGGGGAGGGCTGGAGCTGGGATTCACAACTTCTATCCACAGACTATTCCCTAAAACAGGTACCCAGATCTAAGTTATGCTAGGATAAAGCTCAAGGCATCTGGGCAGGACCCAGCACCCAGCTGGCTCAGGAACAGGTCCCAGTCCCTCCACCTCTCAACCTGGCTCGGAGCAGGTCACTTCTCTGCTCAGAAACCTTTAATGACTTCCCTCAGCCTTTGGACAAGAGCCAGTTTCACAATCTGCTCTCAGCCTCCCTGTCCAGCCTCTTCTCATACACTCTTACTGGAAATAGCCAGTTAACGTGATGCCTTAGGCATACCAGGTTATCTGCTGTTTCCTAACATGCCATGCACTTTTGTGGAGCCCTGGTTCCTGGCTTTCCTTCTGTCTGGACTGTCCCCTCACTGTTGTCTGTCCCTCTCTTCCCTCAATGGTTCACCTTTAATACCAACCTTCTCCCTGAAACATTCTCTGAGAGCCTCATCTCCCCACCCCGCTGGCCCATGCTGTGTTCTCCAGCCCTCATTTATACCTCTAGCATGCATTCATCTGTTCTTCAAAAAAAGGACTGACTTTTGTGTACGAAGCATGATCGAGAGAAGCTGGTGGGGGCGCAGAAAATAAAATCAGTTTAAAAATATTTAGAATGTGCCAAGCACTGTTCTAGATACTGAGGAGACATTGGCTGCCGTCTGTTAAGAATGGGTTCCTCTCATTTTGAGTTCAAACTATACCATATGATAAGGCTAGGCATGTCCCAAGATCAGTCTCTTTAGTACAATTATAATTTACTTTTCCTTGCTCTGAAACTACCTCTTTCAAAGACTGGAGTGGGACAACTCTGAAGGTGGAAAAGATTGGCTAAAAGGCTATTGCAGTAATCTAGAACAAGCACGCAGACCAAGGACAGAAAATCCAGCTTCTAGTCCTAGCCTTACTGTTTATTAGCTACATGTGGGTCCCTGGACAAGATGTGGACAGGTCACATCCTTTCTCGGAGTCTCTGTTTGCTCAACTATAAAATGGGGACAATATTTTCCCTATCTCACTCATGCTGTTGTTGTTGCCAGGATCAAGTGGGGCCACACACATGACAGCATCTGGAAAGTGCAAAGCACCTTTCAGATATGAGGCTATTAAAGTCATAGGAAAAAACACAGTAATAATAAGAGAAATGGGGTGCCTGGGTGGCTCAGTCGGTTGGGCGTCTGCCTTTGGCTTGGGTCGTGATCCCGGAGTTCTGGGATCAAGTCCCACATTGGGCTCTCTGCTCAGCGGGGAGTCTGCTTCTCCCTCTCCCTCTCTCTCAAATAAATAAATAAAATCTTTTAAAAAAATAAGAGAAATGAATTAAAATGCAGCAGACTAGATTCAGATTAGGTAAAAGGGAGAACTTCCTAACAGTGAGAACTTTTTTTTTTTTCCCAGACAAGAATGAAGCTATACTGGGAGGCCATGATCATATTGAAAGAAATTTTTAGTTTGGGAATTTGTTTGTGCTTCTTAATAAGTGCCCCACTGCTAGACTCATCAGGGCTCTAACTTTTCTTAACTATAGGTGCAAACCAAAGAATGCTCTCCATCCACCCAGAGCAGATCCCTCAAAACTGGTCTAGAGGGCAGGAGTTCATTATGCCTTCTATCCGTCCAGGTGTCACACTCCCTTACTTGTGTCACCCATGCTGATCAGCTTGTCTCTTTCTGTCTGTACTGACCTTCCTCAGAATCAAACTGGAAAGCAGCAGGGCCAAAACACTATTTGTGGGACATTCTACTCAGCTAATAATAAGAGAAAGGGATGCTTTAAATAAACCAAACACAGGAAGCCGATTAGGGAATCGGTGGGACCCCCTGATGTGCAAAATACAAAAGAAAGACTCAAGAATGCAAAGGAGAAAACAGACTGAATGAGGTGGGTTGTGGGGTTTTTGTTTTGTTTTGTTTTTTCATTTTGCTTTTGGTAATGATAAATCAGAGATATAAAATCAAAAGCCAAAGATAGTGAAAATGCTTTCAACTAAGAAGTCAGGAGACGAGGGAAAAGTTTCGAGTTCTGAATCACCTACTATCAGATTTAGAGTCCTTGGGCAACTCACTTCAATTCAAGAAATGTCTATTAAGTACTACTATATGCTTATTTGGTGATCTCTAAGATCATGGCCACCTCTCGGTGCCTCTGTATTGTATGTCACTACCACCAGATGACAACCTACTGAGCAGGTTTTTAAGGGTGAGATTGTGGGACCACTGCCAAAAAGAATAACCTCTATTTCCAATGAAGGAAGGACAGGTGGGCAATGAGTCCTATCCCTAAGAAGCATTTTAGAAGGGACCTTAAGACCCACCTGTTCATAAGCATCTATTTCAGATCCAGGTAACTTTTTGGCACAAGGGACAAAGAGAAGAATCACCGAATGCTTACTGAGTAACTAACAATGAGCATTGGGGATTGTGTTAGATCTAAAAACAGAAGAAATTTTTAGGCCCTGCCTAAGAACTGCCCAAATGATGTTTACGTATTTAAAAAAAAAAAAAAAAAGGCAAACGGGCTGGGGCTGCTTCAAAGTGTTGCCCTGAAAAGAGAGGAATAAATAACTAGAGAAGTCAGGGAGTTTCTTGAAGAAGTGAGGCTTGGGCTGAAACTAAGGAAAGGTCACAGATGGATGAGTGGAGGTAGAGATGCAAACGGCATGTGATGTGCAGAGAAACGCGGGTAGTTTGTTTTAGGATAAAGGAGACACAAGCTTGTCTGGAGTGAGAATGTGTACTGATGAGCAGTGGGAAAGTCAGCCTTCTAGAGAGGAGGTAGTGTGGATTCAAACTCCAGAGGACTTTAAAAACAGAAAGAGGAGTAAGTCATTATCTGCTAGCTGAAAAGCAATCATATTTCTGTAAGGTTTCCATCATGTGAGCTGTTAGTGTTCAATGAAGGGATAATTAGGTGCAAATTGTTGAGAGAAGCAGTGGATATAATTCTGCTATCTTTTAGGAACTTTTGAACAATATAAAAATGGAGTCATCATGGAATTAAGGGTGGTGTTTTTTTATCAGGTCACTTGGAGATAGGAAACAATAGAAATAAAGGTTCACTTCTCGGAATGAAAGGAAATTAAGAGTTCAGGGGGCCCCAGGAGACCATGCTGGGACTTGTCTGATTTAAATTTTTTATAAGTGATCCAGAAGTAGAGCAAAGTGAAAATTTCAAGAACTGCAGATCATCTTAAACCTTTTTGGGTAGGGAAATGCTCTGCCAAAGGAGACAGAGCTGAAGGAAGGTACTGAGTGGGATGTAAAATGGCAGATAAACGTCAATGTGAGGAAACGTAAGGTAATGCACTCTGATAAAAATAATCCACGTAGAGGGTGTTGGGGTCCAGACTATCAGTTTTGACACAGGAAAGGGATCGGACAACTACTGCAGATTGTTTCCTAAAGGCAGTGTCCTAATGTGTGGGTCAGGAAGGCTGACAAAGGGATGGGCAGGAGCGGGAATGGAGCTGAAAACCAAAGAAGGAATCATCCTTCCTTTGTGCCAGACTACAGAGTCCCACATCTGGGACAGTGGTCAGGTTTACATCTATTGAAAACTAGGGCCCAAGGATATCTAAAAAAAGGCAACTACAATGACCCAGAGGATGAATGTGGCTGTTCTATGGGTGGCTGGTCATAAGGGGGAAGCTCAAGCATGAAAAGACAAAAGCTAAGAGAGATGGAATAATCAAAGCCTATGAAGGTGGTGAGGGTAAGGTGTGGGTACGCGTAACCTTTCCTCTACATCCTGACATATTTAAGCAAATATCCTCCTCTTAATGCTTGAAATATCACAGGAATAAAAGGGTTTCAGAGTTGAGATCATCTAGTTCTATCCCTTTATATTAGAGATGGTAGAATTCAAGCTTAGAGAGGGCAAGGAAATGGTCCAAGGTCAAGAAGCCACCAGATCCCACACCTGGGTCTTCCTACCTCACCCTTTGCACTCAGGAAGACTAAGGGACTCCAACTTTTTATAGGGTGTAAACTTATGAAATGCATTACTTTGAGATGTAATAAAGCTGAAAACACAAACAGGCAAGGGAAAGTTTCCACTAAAAGTCAACCAGCAATGATAAGATCTTTGAAAGACAACTACCAACTGGGGCAAAAGAGATTTTTTACACACCCTAATTTTTTGGGATCGTGTACCCCTTTGACAGTCTGAAGAAATCTAGGGATTCTCTCCTAGAAAAATACATTTGCATGCACAAACACAATCTTGCACAAAATTTCAGGCCCCCTGAGTCCCATGCCCAATTAAGAATCCCTGTTCCGGCACATTTTTCTGAACAGACTGCCTGCTTCAACAAATGCATTCAATCTCACAGGATAACTGAGGCAATCACTCTAATTTTCCTCTGCAAAGAACTAATGTCCTAACTTATTACTTATCACGTATTAGAATTGCAGACCTCTAGGTTGGAAGAGACCAGAAAAATTACCTAGTCCAACTGCCCCCCACAATCCCTCCTCTGTGATATAGAATAGTGTCATGGTTAAATAAATACATGGTGACTAGAGTCAGCCTGCCTAGGCTAGAATTCCAACCCCATCACTCCACAGCTGTGTGACCTTGGGCAAGTTACTGAAGCTCTCTGAGTTTGTATCCTCATCTGTAAAGGGGGATAATAATGACAACTATCTCAGAGTAGTCATGAGGATGAAATGAGATTATTAATATAAATCATGGCACCAGGCCTGGCTCATAGTGAGTGCTCAGTAAATGCTAGTTGGCATTATTGTTATTATTATGCATGCATCCATGCAGGTATTATGCATGTATCCATGCAAGCCTTCCCCCCACCCAGAGCTTTTGCTTGCACATGTCAGTGATGAGCAGCTCACCGCTTCCTAAGCTGGTTGAGCAGCTCTGATTGTTACAAACTTCTTCTAATATTGAGCTGAAATTTGTCTCCTTGCAACCCCTACCCCCACCTCTGTTGACCCTAATTCTGCCCTGTGGGGCCACTCAGAGCAAGTCTATCCTTCCTCCACGTGACAGCCCTTCAGATACGAAGACAGTGATCGAGTCCTTCCCCCGCCCTCCCGTCCCCCACCCCCCATCCTCTCTTCTCCAGCTTGAACATCCTTGGTTTCTTCTCCCAGCCCACAACATACTGGCTGCGCTTACTATTTACTCCGAGGCGTTGTACGGTTTCCCTCACACATAGTCATGCAGGCCACACACCCCACCGCCACCACAACAATCCCGACCCTCCTGCTCCGCCCCCGCCCGCTGCCCCTGTCCGCGGTGCTGAAGCAGCTCCCGGCCCCGCGGCCCTTCCCGGCCCCCGCCCTGGGCAACCCCTGGCCGGGCCCCCAGGCGCCGACCCCCGCGCGCCACCCCCGCGCCCCCAGCGGCAGCCGCGGCCCAGCCCGACCCAGGCCCGGCCCCGGCGCCGCCCCCCCCC
>NW_027397100.1:10764461-10788092 GCF_003265705.2 Callorhinus ursinus
CGGCCGCCCGGCTGCGATGGCGGCGGCGGCGGCTCCGGCCGGGTCCTCCCGCTGCAGCCGCTGCGGAGCCGCCGAGTCACGGCGCCGCGGACACGCGCCCGGCCCGCCTGTCTTCGCCGCCGCCGCGGCCTCGGCCGCCAGCGCGCCCCCGCCTCCGCGCGCCCCGCCCCAGCGGGGGGCGGCCAGGGGCACCGGGGCAGCACCCGGGCCGGACTGCGGGGGCGTCGGCTCCGGGCCAGCCCTGGGGCACTGGCCGGGGAGCGGTGCCGGGGAGGGGTTCTCAGCGGCCCGAAGCACAGCTCCGGAGGGAGGGTCCGAAGGGGTGGCCCTGGAGGCGGGGGTCTGGGGGCAGCCCTGAAGGAGGGGGGAGAGGCTAAACTGAATAGTCGCAGAGGTAGAACCACGCGATGGTTCCGGGGGAAGTATACTGGGTTGGGGGTCCGAAGCCAAAAGACTAGCCCAGAGGGACGGAGTCTGAGGGGGTGGCACTGGAGAAGGGGGGTCTGGGAGACAGCACTGGGGGAGGGGACTGAGGGGAAGCTCTGGAGTAACGGCGGCGGGGCGGGGGGGGGGGACCCCGGGGGGGAGGGGGTCTGAGGGGGGGGCTTGGGAGAAAGGAGGGCAGGGGGGGGGGGAAAGGGAGGAATAGATTTGAGGAGTGTTTTGGGGGAGCAGCCCTGAGAGACATTAGGTGAAATTAAGGTGAAGCCCATTCTCTGGCCGCCCCGCTTAGTTGGAGAGAGATCAACCAGTTGGGAAGATCATCTTTCATCCAAAACAACCCATATGTATTGAACACTTTCTATATATATGTGGGGCTCTGGGCTACTTGGGACTTAAGAAAAAAGAAAAAGGAGGCTGATTCCCTGAAGTGTAGAGGTTTACAGCTTGGTGCACAAATGTGAAACACAGGGCAGCAAACGCCAAGTGTCAAAAAGGATACAGGCAGGTGCTCCAGGGGTCAGGACAGCCTTGATGGGGGACAGGTGAAGTCAGGACAGGTGTTATGGAGGGGGTGGGGAGCTCTAGCTAGGCCTTGAGGAAAGGCTGGATTTAAATAAGGGAAGGGGGGTGGAGGAGGGCATGTCAGGTAGGAAGATGGGGTGTACAGGATGTGGTTGGCGCGGTAGATCCATTCTCTGGAGCATAGGGATCCTACAGGAAAGTGCTGTGGGAGTGAAGGAAGCAGAAGACTGTGAGTTCCAGGATATTAATGAATTTGGGAGGGGAAATGGGGGTGGTGGCGTTTGAAGGCTCTTTTAAGCAGGATGGCATGTGGAAAATGGTGTTTTGTGGTTACCTGGTAATTTGGAGGTGTGGAAAGGGAACAAGCTTAGGAATCAGACCTATGTTCATATATTGGCTCTTTTCCATTTTTACAAAATGATGTTGGTATTAATGCATAAGGTTGCTCTAAAGATGATGTGCTTGGCACTTAATAAATGTTCCATATTGGTTCTCCTTCCAGTGTACGGAATAGTGACCAGAGGAAGCAGAGAAATTAGTTGGAGATGATTACAATAGTCTAGGTATAAAGAAATAATGATGACAATAATAGTGAACACTTATTAAATGCCTAGTTTGTATCAAACACTGGGCTAAGCCCTTTACTGTGTTATATCTCATTTAATCCTCATAAATAAACCCTGTGAAACAGATACTATTATTACCCCCAGTTTAGAATAAGGAAGCGGAGGCTCTGAGTAAGTTTGCCAAATATGCATGATTCATAAGTGGCAGAGTGGTAAGCAACCTGACCTCAGAACACATTTTTTTTCTAGGATAGGGTTGGGGGAAGAGATTTAAGAGACGTTGGGCCAAAAAGAAGGAAAGGAGTTTAGAGTGATGACAAGTCCAGGAAGATGGATTGTAGTGTCTTCACAGAGATGGAGGTGTCATAAGGACAAAGATGACAAAGAGTTTTAGGCTTGCTGAGGCCGCGGTGACCGTAAGATCCCTGAGGTGGATATAGGAATGAGTTCAGTAGAGGTGGAGAATGGACATTTTAGAAACCTCGAGGTCATTGTGATAGTTGAAACAAAGATTGGAGTGGAAAAAGCAAAACTTCAGGCCCTGTGTTGAGACATACATATTCAATCTAAAGAGTGCTCAAAAGACTGAGCAATCAGGGTCATAAGGTATATAGGAAAGGGGAGGAACATTTCAAGGAGGTGAAGAGGGCTTGGCAGTATCAAGGAGATGACAGAGATTGAAGACTGAATACACACCATTGAATTTCCTGCTCACAGTCTAGCAGGGAGATAGGGGCATAGCTAGTCACATGGTTTCATGCTAAATTATGACAGAGATGGGAGGGAAGTGTTATGGAAACATTGAGGAAAGAGCAACAAATTACCCAATGTTGGAAGCTTTGGGAGAGGGTGCATTCCAGCAGGAAATAGTACATTCAAACCAGGTATCAAGGATGGTGGACAAGGGTGGCAGTAGGTAATTAATGATAAAGAAGAAAGAGATTGGTATAAGCAAATGGATGCTTATAGAATATAACCCTAAGGTAGGTCCCTAGTAGAGAAGGTCTAGAGACCATTGTGAAGCCAGGCCAAGAGGAGGTTTGGAGGCTTCAGAGTAACACTGTAAGATGAACTCACCAGGGCACAGACTTCTCTTTTCCCTTTTTTCATGGAAAAGGCACGGAACTTAGAGTCAGATACCTGGATCCAATATTGGCTGTCACTAATTTGTAGTGCACCTTTGGGCAAGTCATTTAATCTCTTTGAGCCTCAGTTTCCTCATTTGTAAAGTAAAACTAATGACCCTGCCCTCTCCGCTTCATTAGATGGGCCACACGAATGGTTGAGATTCACTTCATAAACTATATAGTCAACTGAGCAGATGTTAGGAGGAACTTGGGTATTGATAATCTCATCAGGACACATTATGCCAATACCAGAGCTTGCTGCAGGGCAACTGTATCCCTTCTCCCTTCACCTCCTCTTTTATTTCTTTATTCAACAAGTATTTATTAAGTATCTTTTGGGTGCTAGCTGGGCTGGGATATAAAGATTACGTTACAGTTGCCTCCTTTAGAAAGATAATCAACTGAGGAGATAGACACATATAGATATAGAAGGAGGAGAGCATAATCTGTGCTATAAAAGAAAGGTTTTTTTAAAAAAGATTTTATTTATTTTTTGACAGAGAGAGTGACAGCGAGAGAGGGAACACAAGCAGGGGGAGCAGGAGAGGGAGAAGCAGGCTTCCTGCTGAGCAAGGAGCCTGATGCGGGGCTCGATCCCAGGACCCCAGGTTAATGACCTGAGCTGAAGGCAGATGCTGAACGACTGAGCCACCCAGGTGCCCCTATAAAAGAAAAGTTTTATAAAAGTAGAGAGTAGGGAACAACTAATTGTCTAGAGGTGGCAGGAGGGGAGATGGGTCTTGAAGGACCGGCAGGAATTTGCTCTGTAGAGTGCAAAAAAGGAACTGTATATCCACAGGCACAGATAAATATGAATGCCACGCTAAGGAGTTTGGACTTCATGTTCTAAGCCAACAACTCTTGGAGTGTGGTTGAGACCCTTCCAGGGGGCCTGTGAGATCAAAACTGTTTTCCTAACAATACTAAGCTTTGTTTGTCCTTTTAACTCTCATTCCCTCATGAGTAGACGGTGTGGTTTTTCTGAGGCTTCACAATAGATTGCAGAAGTAGACATGAGAATACAACAATCTTCTATTGAGTCAGACGATAAACAGGTTGTCAAAAGTGTAAAGCAGGGGCGTCTGGGTGGCTCAGCCGGTTAAGTCTCCAACTTTTGATTTCAGCTCAGGTCATGATCTTGGGGTCCTGGGATCAAGCCCCACATGATGCTCAGCGCAGAGCCTGCTTGTCCCTCTCCCTCTGCTCCTTCCAGCACTTGTGCTCTCTCTCACTAAAATAAGTAAATAAATAAATGAGGTAAAGCAATACCACTTTTCTCACTAATTTTTTTGAAATCATAACCATTTTTCACAAAAATGTTATTTATATTAACTGATTTATTATTGTTATTTGAAACAAATTAATATGTAAATATTTTAAAATTTCTCAGCTTTGATTTCTAGTGGTAATGACCAACACAGTTAATTCACATAAACACAAGCTCTTTGGAGTCCTCAATAATTTCTAAGAGTGTTGGGCGCCTGGGTGGCTCAGTTGGTTAAGCGACTGCCTTTGGCTCAGGTCATGATCCTGGAGTCCCAGGATCGAGTCCTGCATCAGGCTCCCTGCTCAGTGGGGAGTCTGCTTCTCCCTCTGACCCCTCCCCTCATGTGCTCTCTCTCTCATTCTTGCTCTCTTAAATAAATAAATAAAATCTTGGAAAAAAATAATTTTTAAGAGTGTAAATGAGGTGTACCTGGGTGGCTCAGTCGTTAAGCATCTGCCTTCAACTCAGGTCATGATCCCAGGGTCCTGAGATCGAGCCCCACGTTGGGCTCCCTGCTCAGCAGGAAGCCTGCTTCTCCCTCTCCCACTCCCCCTGCTTGTGTTCCCTCTCTTGCTGTGTCTCTCTGTGTCAAATAAATAAAATCTTAAAAAAAAAAAGAGAGAGAGAGTATAAAGGAGATCCTGAGACTAAAAGTTTTGAGAACCCTGTTCTGAGCAGCTGGACCTCACCGAAGGGGTTTGAATGAAGGAGTGACATGATAACATTTCAACAAATTGTTCAACAAATATTTATTAAACACCTTGATGTGCCCAGCACAATTTGAGGTACTGGGATAGAGCAGAAAACAAATCAAATCAAACTCCCTGCTTTCACAGAATTTACATTATACTGGTATGACAGACAGCAAACAAAATAATTAATATATATAGTATATTAGATAGTGGTAGCTGTTGAGAAAAGCCAGGAACTAGGATATGAAAGCTGAAAGGTGTGTGTGTGCATGTGATTTTGGATAGGGTCACCAGGGAAGTTCTCAGTAAGAAAGTGAGTTTTCAGTAAAGGCCTGAAGGAATAAGGGAGTGGACTCTGCAGGTATCTGGGAGAAGTGAATTCAGGCAGAGGGAAGAGCAAGGGGAAAAGTTCTGAAGCAAGAGCATGCCTGGCAGGTTTGAGGAACAACATGGAGGACAGTGTGGCTGGAGTGGAAGAAGGTCCAGAGTATTAGGAGATGAAGGTTATGGAGGGGAGGTACATTTCTTGAGATAAAAAAGCCAATGGAAGATTTTGAGAATAGAAGAGACATCTTCTGACTTAGCTTTAACAGAATCACTTTGGTTGCTGCACTCTGAGCAGGTTGAAAGGCCATAAGCAGAAAGGCTAACCAGGTGGTCATTGCAGTAATCCTGATGCAGGATGATGGTGGCTTGGACCAGGGTCCAAGTGGGGATGGGAGATGTAGTTGGATTCTCGATAGATTTTGAAAGTAGAGTTGACAGAACGTGGCACTAGATGGATATGAGGTATGAGGAAAAAAGAAGAGTCAAATGACACCAAACATTTGAGTAACTACAAGAGTGGAGTTGCTATTGTCTGACACAAACAAGGCTGTAGGAAGGACCAGTTTGAAGAGAACTATCAAGAGCTTGGTTTGGGACATATTAAGTGGGAGATGTCTATTAAACACCCGAGCGGGGGCGCCTGGGTGGCTCAGTCGTTGAGCGTCTGCCTTCGGCTCAGGTCATGATCCCAGGGTCCTGGGATCGAGTCCCAGGTCAGGCTCCCTGCTCCACGGGAAGCCTGCTTCTCCCTCTCCCACTCCCCCTGCTTGTGTTCCCTCTCTTGCTGTCTCTCTCTGTCAAATAAATAAATAAAATCTTTAAAACAAAACAAAACAAAACACCCAAGCGGATGTGGCAAGTAGGTGGTTTCATATGTGGGTCTGACTTCAAGAAAGAGGTCTAGACTGGAATATGAATTGGGGGGTTCTCAGAAAAAAAGATAGGATTTAAAAGCCAAAGGATCAGCAGCAATTACTCAGGAGATGAATGTTGGTGGAAAGGAAGTTTTGATGACTCCATCCCAGGTGCAAATCTATTATGTTGAGGTTGGGAAAATGAAAAGGAATAAAAAAGACACTGAGAAGGAAGAGGCAAAAGAAGAAAACCAGAATTGTGGGAAATCCTGGAGACTAAGTGAAGAAAGTGTTTTAAGGAAAAGAGAGTAATCGGGCGCCTGGGTGGCTCAGTTGGTTAAGTGAGTACCTTTGGCTCAGGTTATGATCCTGGAGTCCCGGGATCGAGTCCCTCATCGGGCTCCCTGCTCAGTGAGGAGCCTGCTTCTCCCTCTAACCCTCCCCCATCTCATGTACTCTCTCTCTCATTCTCGCTCTCTCAAATAAATAAATAAAAAGAGAGTAATCAACTATACTAAATGCTGCTTACAGATTGTCATATGAAGATTAAGAAACAGTCATTGGATTGACCAAGGTGGAGCTATTGGTGATCTTGAGATGAGCAGTTTTGGTGGTTTGTAGGGGGTCAAACATCTGGTTGGAATAAGTCCAAGGGGGCATAGTAGAGGAATTGAAAATGTTGAGTACCTACACCCTTTCCAAGGAATTTTGCTACAAAGGGAAGGAGAATGTGTGGCAGCTGGAGGAGGATGTTGAGTCAAAAGAGGGTTGTTTTTGTTTGTTTTCCTGATGAGAGGAATGTTTATAAGCTGACCTAGAAAGATCCAGTGGAGCGGGGAAAATTGCTGCTGCAGGAGAGAGTGGGAGAATGGCAGAAGCAATGTCCATGAGCATGCAAGTGTGCAAACAGAGAGGCTGACTGTGAGTTAGGAGAATTCATCCACAGGAAGAGGGAAGAAGAGGGCCTTTAGGAGTGTAAATTTAGTACCAGTGCGGACAAGAAATCAGAGGGGAACTTGCATTTATTTGTTGGTTACTTACTTTTTGTCCAGCAGGTGGGGGACCTTCCCTCATAACACTTCTCCTATACAAGGGAGGTGAATTATAAGGCTGTTGCAAGTAAAGTTCCTGAAACCCCAAGACTCTGTGCTCTTTATGCTCCCATGGAACTTTGTCTGTTTCTAGATCCCGTTGCTGATATCAGAATGCCTTCTATGCAATGACAAAGATTCTTTGCTTGACCAAACTGTAGTCAGGCTTCTCAACCTTCTCCTAGGTCCATCCGTGTGCACTTGTAAAAATCTTGTAAAAATCTAGTCTTAGCGGGGCGCCTGGGTGGCTCAGTTGGTTGGGCGACTGCCTTCGGCTCAGGTCATGATCCTGGAGTCCCGGGATCGAGTCCCGCGTCGGGCTCCTTGCTCAGTGGGGAGTCTGCTTCTTCCTCTGACCCTGCCCCCTCTCGTGCACTCTTTCTTACTCTCTCTCTCCCTCAAATACATAAAATCTTCTTTAAAAAAATCTAGTCTTAGCAAGAACTTCGCTAACTCAATTTATCCAGAAACCCTCCCCCTTCAATATCTGATCACCTTGCTATCTGATTAGGTCCCTCATCCTCCACTGTCTCCCCAATGATGCCTGATCACCGTGGCCTGTCTTCAACAAGAATCCTGGTAGGTCTACTTAGCCAGAATCCCCCTGACCCATGATGTTTCTTCTTAGTAATTTTCCATCACTTGACCCTCGCTCTGTTCCTTGACTAGAAATCCCTCCCCCTTTGCTCATGCTGTATTCATAATTGAGCCTAATTTCTCTCCCCCACTGCAAAATTCCATTGCGGTAGACCCTATACCTATGGTGATCCTCCCCCTCCCATGAATAAAGTCTTCCCTAAGTGTCATTGAATTTTTTTTTCTTTAACACTGGGTAGGAAGAAACTAACCTGCTAACTCAACCATAGGGTAGAGATCCTTGCTTCTCATAAAGACAGGAAAGAGTTGAGCAGCCCTTGGTGCTGGAATGTCTTAGACCTGAAGCCAGACAGATTTACCCAAAAGATAAAGACAAAAAGAACATACAGTAATAGAAAAAAGTGAAGTTCTCATTTGGGGTCTGAAAGGAAATATAGACAGGAGGATGGAGAGCACCATCCAGCTCAGGGGGTCTCCTTGACTTCTCTACTTCCTCTGAATTCCCGCTATGGCAGCTAACATATAAGGAGGGCTTATTACACACAGCACAATTTATCTACATTACATCACTTAATCCTCACAACTGTCCTATGACGTGGAGTCTAAGGAAAGGGTGAGAAGAAAAGTGATTTACCCAATGACACCCAGAAAACAGCCAAACCAGGGAAAAACACCAAATGTCTGACACAAAAGCTTATGTCCTTAACTCTTTGTATATTTGCTCATTCATTAATTACCTCTATTAGGTATAAACATTACTAAGCCATTCTGGAAAGTACTGGGGTGAGTAAGACAGTGTTCAGGTAAAAGAGTGAAGACTTGAGCACATATAAGATGTGACAAATAACCACAACACATTAGAATCTCCTATAGGATTTCACAAGGAGGCGAGGTCACTCTGGCTGGAAAAAATCACAGAGCTCAAGGAAAGCTCCACAAAGGAAGTAGCATTTGAGATGAGCCTATATAAGCAGATGATGTTTTTTACACCAAGTGTTTTACCTGCAATATACGTTGCTCATTACCATGCATAAGCAATGGAAGACTATGCGAAATTTTAACTGGCAGAGATGGGAAGGCAGAGGCACGGAGGAAAGAAAGGGTCCGATTGTTCAGGATGTACAGAAGCCCCAGTTCAATTCCCCGCTTCTGTCTCAACATCCAGCCTCAAATCCAGTGACTTAGGGGTATTTTCCCCTTAGATTTTCCCCTTGCGAATGTATTCAGAATCATGTATATTCAGTGAAACCCCATGAGGCCATTATAAAAAAATGAATTACTTAATGAACTGATAGGAAATTGTTTCCAAAATGTAATCTTAAATGAAAAGTTTTCAATTAGCAATAATCGTGCCTCAGATAAACCTCATTGGCTACGATACTGCCACTGCGCAAAGCTTGTAATCTTAAATGAAAAAAAAAAAAAAGCCAGGTGAAGAATACAGGGTAGAGTATGCCACTATTTGTGTGATAATGGGGAACAAATGTGTGCGTGTGTGCCCTGGCCTGTTTACATGTAAAATATGGAAGGATCCCCAGGGCGCTGAGAACAGTAATTGCTTTCCTGGAGGGAAACTATATGGCGGGGGGACGGGATGACAGGGAGATTTGTCACTGTCTACATTTTTGTGTCCTTTGACTTTTTAACTATGTGGATGGATTATCTATTAGAAAAATAAACAAATATGAGTTGAACTTTTTAAAAAGTAACTGTAATAGTCTCTAAAGGCCATTCCCTGAAAAAAGGGCATATATTGTAATATGAAGGTAGAAGGAAAAGCGGTTCACTTAGGTGGGCAGTCGCAAAACTTTAGGCCTTAATTTGCATGGCAAAAATTTTATGTATCTATATATATAGTAAATAAACAATAGACTAGGTAATATATTTACTATTAATTTTCTTTTTTTTTTAAGATTTTATTTATTTATTTGGCAGAGAGAGACAAAGCGAGAGAGGGAACACAAGCAGGGGGAGTGGGAGAGGGAGAAGCAGGCTTCCCGCGGAGCAGGGAGCCCGATGCGGGGCTCGATCCCAGGACCCTGGGACCAGGACCTGAGCCGAAGGCAGACGCCCAACGACTGAGCCACCCAGGTGCCACACTATTAATTTTCTTAACATAAGACATCTCTTAGAAAGCAATAAGAAAAGAACTTATAACCCAGTTCAAGAATGGCAAAATGTGTTTCCTCTTAACAGAATATAAATGGAGTTATAATCTTTTTTTAAAAATGACCAACCTCATTTGTGATTAAAGAAAGGCAAATTAGAACAATGAGTTCTTGCTTTCTCACCAACAAGACTGCAAATATCAAAAAGTTGGATGTTACAGAGTGTTAATGAGGGTATAATAAAAGTACTGTTGGAAGGGGTATAAATTGGTATGCTTTCTTTGGAGCGCAAATTAGCAATGCCTGTCAGTCTTGGAAATGAGCATACCTTTGGCCCATCAATTCTAATTTTGAGAATTGATCCTAGAGAGATAATCCTTACATGCGTACAAGGACAAATGTACAAAATTATTCATTGCAGCAGTCTTTATGATTACAAAAGATCAAAATCAGCCTAAATATTTTCCAACTGTAGAAACAGCTGCATCTAAACAGAGGGACAATAGGTAGGTGTTGAAAAGGATAACGTGGGTCTGTAGTGCTGTTGTGACAAGATGATCTTAATTTAGCCCCTCATTATCTCTTACCTGGACAATAGGAATAGCTTCTCAACAGGTCCCCCTGCTTTCATCTTGTCCCCTTGCAGGACCTGCTACATAATTGGCTGGGCCTGGTGCAAAATGAAAATGCAGGGCCCTTGGTTAAAAAAAATATTAAGATTCCAAGAGAGTGACAGCAGAGCATTGGAACAAGGACGGGGGCCCTTCTAAGAGTGAGTCCCTGGGTGACCGCAGAGGTCGAGCACCCCTTCACCACGGGCTGTGAACGTGGTGTGCTGTTCCTTCTACCTGAACCACCTTGCCACCACCCTCTCTTTTTCTAAATGATGCACTACATGCCTGTCAAAAAATCACTCAAATGTCACCTGCTTTGGGACGTTTTCCTTGAACGCTCTTACCCAAGATGCTCTTTCTTTGGTGCTCCCCCAGCTCTGGCACCAAGCCTTATTCACTCTTCCCTCCAATGAATTACAACTATGTGTTTAAAAGTCTCTCTCCCGGAGCTTCTCCGGAGCTTGGCCTGTGGCTTATGATTTTTTTGGTAACCCTAGCACCTCACCCATTGCCTAGCACATGGGATTTGAGAGAATGAATGAGTTGGAGTGGATACGTTTGGGTGGGTGTGCTAAATAATGAGTCAGATTGCTTCCAGGTTACACCTCCCCCTCATGTTGCTAAATCTGGCTGGACTCTAATCTCACTGAGGACAACAGGCCCTGATGGCTGGCTCTTGCTTCTGAGAGTCATGATACAGTTTAAAGATGGTCCCCTGGAGTGGTGGGAGATGCCTGAGCCTGAAGGCCCCTTGGAGGATTCCCCCCAAACCGCCCACACCTATCTCTGAATCTCCTTACACAAGTTCAGGCTTTTAAAATGGGGGTCTGTAAACAAACAAATAAAATAAAATAAAATAAAATAAAATAAAATAAAATAAAATAAAATCGGGGTCTGATTTCATCAGGGCCAGCCAGCTCCATCAGTCAGTTCTAGGTTCCAAGGACCTGACAGTAGCTTTAGGTTGTCCCTACTCCTTTGCAAATCTGGCTTCCAAATGGAGATATGCAATATCCCTATGAGACATGAAGATTTCTCAAGAGGTAATCATGCACTGGTATTTTTAAGGGAATTAATTTCTATATCCTCAACTTCCATATGTACTCTACCTGAGAAAGTTCCTGGAAATGAGGCTCCAAATGGCTTTTCCTTTCTTTTTATTATTTATTTATTTATTTATTTATTTATTTATTTATTTATTTATTTAAGAGAGAGAGAGAGAGAGAGAGAGAGAGCGAGCGTGAGCATGAGTTGGGGGAGGGGCGGAGGGAGAGGGAGAAGCAGACTCTTCGCTGAGTGGGGAGCCCGCCCTGGGGATTTTCCTTCTTAACTGTAGTTCTGCTAGTCTTCATAAGAAAGTATATCCCTGGCCCACCCTGAATCTTACTAGGGTATATTGCCCAAGGCAATAAAAAAAAATCCTGGAGGTAACAAAGGGACTTTAAAAATTATCAGAGAAACATCTTTTAATTATAGAGTGACATCATTTATCAAAATTATTTTGGTGGTATGTGAAAAAAAGAGTATCAGGACCACTTGTCCAAGGCAACACATTGTGGTGGCCTCTGGAGGGTTTTCTAGGAAGTCCTCGCAGGCTCCAGGGCTCTGAAATTGGACCTCAATTCCACTGGGCCAGCCAGGTAAATAACTTCGACTTGATTTGTTCATAACTTCTACCACAGTTGACAGTCTCCCCCTTGAAACACACTCTCCCCTTGGCTTTGGCCTTATTACACTCTCCTGACCTTCCTCCCTTCCTCTCTGGTTCCTCATCCCAAGCTTTCTGGTCTAATTCCATGTCCTCCAACTGGACTTTTAAATCCAGGAGTTTCTCATGGCAGTGATAAGCTCTCTTACCTTTCTGTTCTTTTCTTACTAAGAGATTTCACCCATTACCACAATTTCAAATACCACTTGCTCATTCCACATCTATACCTGAATGTCTCACAGTGTTTCCAAACTGAAGAAGGCCAAAGCCAAGCTCATGTTGTTGTTGTTGTTCTTCTTCTTTTAAGATTTTATTTATTTATTTGAGAGAGAGAGAGAGAGAGAGCACAAGCAGGGGGAGTGGCAGGCAGAGGAAGAGGGAGAAGCAGGCTCCCCACTAAGTAGGGAGCCTGACATGGGGCTCAATCCCAGGACCCTGAGATCATGACCTGAGCCAAAGGCAGATGCTTAACTGACTGAGCCACCCAGGTGCCCCCCCAAGGTCATGCTCTTCCCATGCAAAATCCCATCCTCTAGGCTTCCCCAGCTTAGTAACAGTACTCCATTTGCCCACTTCATGCCAGAGGCCTGAGAGGCACCCACAATATCTCCAATGAATAAGCTACTCCTATGGATTACACATGCTAGATTTCCCTGATCCTCCAGACTAGGCTACACACCCCTTGTCTACACCCCCCACAGCACCTTGCATTGCATAGTGCTTATCCAAGTGGTAATTACATAATTATTTGTGTAATTTTATCTCTCCCTCCACATCATAAGCTCCATATGCACAAGGACCATGTCTGTCTTTTTTTCCCCTGGCACATGGTAAGATCTCAATAAATATTTGTTAAGTTAACAAATTAAAACTCTCAGATTGGGACAACTGTGTTGTTGAGTGTCCTTGCAATTTAGTACCTAATGCTGTGTGCACAGTAGAGGGCAGCAGAGTATAGATAATGGAGAGAGAGTCCAGGCCTCCATAGGAAATAAAAGTAACTGTATACATCACTTAACATTCCTGAGACTTTATTTCCTTCTCGGAAATCAGAGCTAATTCTCCTTTTCTTGGATCAAAAGAGAAACAGAAGGGAGTATTATTAGACGCAGTTATGATAAATATTTATTGAATAAATGGACGCAAAGGAAGATCTTATTTACACTATAGAACACTTGTGAGCAGACACTTGACAGGTTCAGAAGGGAGAGAATGAAAGCTCAAGAAGACACTGGCTGAAGTTCAGAGCCAGCCGGAGGCAAAGCTGTGAAGTCAGCACAGTATGTTCTTGGCGGGGTCTCAGCTCTGCTCCCTGACCGCTGCCCGCCCCCCTGTGGCCAGCCCCGGCATCTAGTATCCTGTGGCTGGGCTTGCTGCAAGCCTTTCTTTCCCTGTCCTTCTATCAGACCACCTCTGTCCTGGGTCCTGGCCCCTCAGAGGCCCGCTCACCGCCATCCACCATGACAGCTAGTTAACGCAGTCACTGGATCCCTGTTAAAGTGCCAATGGCAGGTAGTATGGTCTTTTACCTCTCCCAACAAAAGGAGGTGGACCTTCCTGACACAGAAAAACAATAACCTACTCAAAAAGAATAAATTGCTGATCATAAAGTTTCAGGTTCTATGGAAGGAGAGGAAATGAAAAATTAACAGGCATTATGGCAGTCCTAATCTTGGGCTCAAGAAAAATAATTATAGGGTACGTGGGTGGCTCAGTCGGTTCTGCATCTACCTTCAGCTCAGGTCATGATCCCAGGGTCCTGGGATCGAGTTCTGCATCGGGCTCCTTGCTCAGGGGGGAGCCTGCGTCTCCCTCTGCCTGCCGCTCCCCCTGCTTGTGCGCTCTCTCTCTCTGGCAAATAAATAAATAAAATCTTAAAAGAAAAATAATGATACAAATACAGAATCTGCTAGATGAGACTTGATAGTAATATGAGGAGAAAAACTTAAAAAATTCATATATATACATATACGTTTATATAACTCAATTGTAATTTACATTACTAAAATTTACTTTTTGGTGTAGAGTTCTGTGAGTTTTGACCAATGCAGTCATATAACCACCATAATTAAAATACAGAATAGTTCATCATTCCCTAAAAATGTCCATGTGGTACCCCTTTGGAGTCAAAACCCTCTCCCACCCTTAAGTCCTGCAATGCTGATGTGTTCTCTATCCCTATAGTCAAATTTATCAAGTGAATGAATTTCACTTTGATGTTGCATTTAAGAATTCTGTCTAACCTAAGGTGACAAGGATTTTTCTCAATTGCTTTCTTCTAAAAGTTTATAGGTTTACATTTAGGTCCATGATCCATTTCAACTGAATTTTTTAAAAATAGAAAATACAAGGTATAGGTCAAGGATCACATTTTTGCATATGAATGTCTAATTACTCCAGCATCATTTGCTGAAAAGACAGTCTTCCCCATTGCACTTTTGTAAAAAAATCAATTGGCCATATTTGTGCCAATCTATTTCTGGACTCTATTCTGTTCTATTGATCCAAGTGTGTCTATCCTTTTGCCAATACCACACTGTCTTTATTAGTGTATAACTGTAGTAAGTCTTGAAACCAGATAGTGTGAGTTCTCCAACATTGTTCTACTTTTCCAAAATTGTTTTAGCTTTCTAGTTCTCTTGCCTTTCCATATAAATTTTAGAATCAACTTATTGCTATCTATAAGAAAAAAAACTCTGCTGGGATTTCGGTTGGGATTGTGTTGAATCTCTGTTTATTTCACTTTGGAGAGAATTGACATCCTAACAGAATTGAGCCTTCTAATCATGTTCTACTGCTCCATTTATTTAGTCTTCTTTGATTTCCTTCATTGGTATTTTATAGTTTTCAGCATAAAAATCGATCACATATTTTGTTATATTTATCCCTAAGTATTTCATTACTTTGGTGTAGTTATAAATTATATTGTTTATTTAATTTGGTTTTCCAATTGCTTGTTGCCAGCTTGTATTTCTATATAGAAATACAATTGATTTTTATATTATGACTTTGAATCCTATGACTTTGCTAAATTTATTAATTAGTTGTAGGAATTTTTTTGTAGATTAAATAGAATTTTCTACCTAGACAATCATTTTTGATTACTAATAGAGACAAGTTTTATTTCTTCCTTTCCAATCCATATGTCTTCTTTATTCCCTGGTCTTGTTGCATTAGTTAGAATTTTCTGGATAATATTGAATAGGAGTGGCAAGAGTGAACATCCTTTTGTGTTCCCAACTTTAGGGAGAAAACATTCAGGCTTTCACCATTAAGTATGATGCTTTTTTGTAGAGGCCTTTTTTTTTTTAAGGTTAGAGAAGTTTCCTTCTGTTCCTAATTTGTTGAGAGATTTTATCATGAACAATGTTAAATTCTGTTAGCATTTTCTTCATCAATTGAGATATCATGTGTTTTTTCTTTAACCTGTCAATACAATGAATTACATTCATTGATTTTCAAATTTTTCAATTTGGGACCAGCAAACTAGGGCAAAACCTTAGGCAAGTCAGGAGAACAAAGGAGAGGAATGTTACTTTATAGAGAAAAAGGAGGAAGTTGGGAGGGATTGCTTTGAAGGAAAGTCCCTTTGAGCAAAGTGAGAGTTCAGGGTGGTGATGGTTTCTCATTGGCTGAGTTGTGGCCGTTTCTCATTGGCCGCACTATTGTCAGGCCAAGAGAAAATCTTCCTCTTGCTGGAGCAGTAAAACAGGCTTCCTCCTGCTGGGAATGCAAGGTCTGTCTCTTCATGTTGGGGTCTGCAACTGACAGAGTTGGTAAGGGGGTGAGAGCTCCCCCTGCTGGCCTCCCGGCTCCGTTTTATTTATTTATTTTTATTTTTGTTATTTTTAAAGATTCATTTATTTATTTTAGAGACAGCGAGTGAGCAGGGGTAGGAGCAGAAGGGGAGGGGAAAGAGAGAATCTTAAGCAGACCCTGCTGCGGGGCTCGATCTCATGATCGTGAAATCAGGGCCTGAGCCAAAACCAACACGCTTAACCAACTTAGTCACCCAGGCAACAACCCCCCCCACTCCATTTTGAAAGAGGTTTCCTTTATTCAGTTTCACAAGATTGACCAGGAAAGAGATTTCCTTCACTCAGTTTCACAAGATTGGCCAGGAAATGAGAATATTTGCCCTTCTTTCCTGATGAACTTGTTGGGTGTATCAGCAAAATTTTTAATGAGATAATAGAATAAAAGTGTTTCTGTAACTATAAAATTACATATAGAGGCACCTGGGTGGCTCAGTCCATAAGCATCTGCCTTGGCTCAAATCATGATCCCAGGGTGGTGGGACCAAGCCCCTCATCAGGCTCCCTGCTCAGCGAAGAGTCTGCTTCTCCCTCTCCCTCTGCCCCTCCCCCTTGCTCATGAGCTCTCTCTCTCTCTCTCTCTCAAATAAAATCTTAAAAAAAATAAAATTACAAATAAAAGTGAAGGATTAGTAGTAGTATAAACTGAGATTGGATGAAATAGCTTCCTTTCTCAAAAATTTTCAGTACATTCTTTCATCCAGCCATTTGTTGTCTATCTTCTAAATCCTTGTGGTTGTTCTAGATATTAAGGACACAAAGATGAACAAGGGTAATATTTCCTAGAGGAGGAAATAGATAACCTATATAATTAGCCCGTAGAATTAAGTATAACTCCTTAGTATGCCATTCTTTTTTTTTAAGATTTTATTTATTTGAGAGAGAGAGAGCACGAGAGGTAGGAGGGTCAGTGGGAGAAGCAGACTCCCTGCTGAGCAGGGAGCCCGATGCGGGACTTGATCCCAGGACTCCAGGATCATGACCTGAGCCGAAGGCAGTTGCTTAACCAACTGAGCCACCCAGGCACCCCTTAGCATGCCATTCTTAATCTGGTACCCAAGTGTCTCATTTTATCTCCCACATTTCCTTACATAAACTTAACTCAGAGCAGCCACATCAGACCATTTACCGTTCCCCAAACATACAGGGCACTTTCACCCCCGTTGCCTTTGTGCTGTTATATCAGTCCGGAATCCACGCATTATTCACTTGTTGAACAAAGACATATTGGCCTCTTTCCTTATATTACATATTATGCTAGGTGTCAGGAACATGTTGATAAATAAGATATTATCCTTCCCTCAAAGATCTTAGCCGAAGAGGAGAGAAACATCTCTTCCCTCTTCATCTAGTAAAATGCTCTTTCTTCAGGGCTCAGATGGAATATATGGCCCCTGTGCAGCTTTCCCTGATTCCTTTTTCCTCATTTTCACTCCTTCTGTGTTAAAATGACCTGGTCTGTCTGCCTCTTCCTCCAGACCATGAGCTCCTGGGCAGGGATCATGTTTTACCCCTTTCTGCATCCCTGAGAGCAGTTAGCACAATGCTTTGCATCAAAAAGGGCTCAGCAACAGTTGGCTGAATTGGGTACAAAACCCTGAACCTCAGGCCAGCTGGCAGGAGGCCTCAAATCAAGAGATGCACTTTGAACTGAATTAAAAGGTGGAGGAATCAAAGTAATCCAAGCCACCCAGAAGGAGATTTTTAGAATACACTAGGGAGGCAATTGTTTACATTTATTCCAGATTTGTTTATTTCTTATGTAAACTCCAGCATGACCTCCAGTAGTCTGTGTGTCATGGGACAGGCCTAAGCCAAATATTCTGAAGTCATTCCGAGAACAAGAAGGGCACTTTTAGGACGCTTAGAATTAATTGCTCAAGCACTAGCTGTCTGGACTTAGGAACTTAGAATCCTAGTAATCAGAGCTGGAAGGTATCTTTAGCAATTATAAATTCCCTTTCAGAGAGGGGCACTGACTGATTATCCAAGGGCACACAGCTATGAACAAATATTCACATGTAGAAGCATGGACAGATAAACTTTCTATTCACTCTTTCTTCTGTTGTACAATGTCCTGGAAAATGAGGGTCAAGAGTTACTCATCCCACTGTTTTTCTGACACTTTTACCTCTCCTGCTTTTGGATGTGGACAAGAGCTTTTCAGAGAATCCTGTTACCCCTGCAACCTGTGACTCCTGCCCACTGCCCCTGCCCCCCGACCAGGGCATGGTGTCGTAGCAACAACTCAGGAACACAAGTCAGAAGGCCCAAAGTCTAGTTCTAGCTCTTGTAGCAGCCAACTGTTGAACCTTGGACATGCTGCTTTGTGCGTCCCAGCTTCAATTTCATCATCAGGACAAGAGTGTTCAGGTCTAATATTTTATAATTTTACCTCCTTATTCTCCCTCTGGACACAGTGGAAGGTTCATCAGACCGTGGACTGAGAAAGCGCAAAGAGAGTATGGACCTCCCCTAACCTAACTCCAGAGGCTCTCTCTCTCTCTCTTTTTAATAATTATTAACATTTTTAGATAGCCACTGATTTAAGCAGCTATTGCATTCTTTCTTCATATTCAAGATTGTTTTCTTGTGACCACTTTGTAACATCTTTATTGAGATATAATTCGCATACCATAAAATTCATCCATTTAAAGTATGCAATTCAGTGGGTTTTTAAAAAAGATTTATTTATTTATTTTAGAGAGAGAGAGAGAGTGTGTGTGTAAGCAGGGGGAAGGGGCAGAGGGAGAGGGTGAGCAAGAATCCCAAGCAGACTCCCCACTGAGTATGGAACCCAAGAAGTGGGGCTTGATCCCATGGCCCTGAGATCAGGACCTGAGCTAAAATCAAGAGTCGGACACTCAACCGACTGAGTCACCCAGGCACCCCACAATTCAGTTTTTTAAAGCTATATTCAGAACTGTGTATCCATCACCACAATGTACGTTTAGAATATTTTCATCACCCCTAAAAGAAATCCTGTATCCTTTGGCAGTGACTCTCTGCCACCACTCCATCCCCTCAGCCCTAGGCACTGCTAATCTTACTTTCTATATCTATGGATTGCCTGTTCTGGAAATTTCATGTAAGTGGAATCATATAAGATGTGGTTCTCGAGACTGGCTTCTTCTTTCATTTATAATGTCTTCAAGGCTCATCCACGTTGTAGCATATATCAGTACTTCATTCATTTTCAGGCAACGTAAGATTCCATTGTATGAACATACCACATTTTGTTTATCCATCCATCAGTTAATAGACATTTGGATTGTTTCCACATTTTGTCTTATGAATAATGCTGCTATGAACATTCTTGTACAAGTATTTGTGTAAACGTGTCTCCCATTCTCTTGAGTATGTAACAGGAGTGGAATTGCTGAGTCATGTGGTAACTCTGTGATGAATTTTTAGGAACTGTCAAATGTATTCCAAAATGGCTATACAATTCTACATTCCCAGCAGCACTATATTAGGGTTCCACTTTCTCCACATCCTTGCCAACACTTGTTATTGTCTGTCTTTTTTATTATAGCCACTCTTGATGGTGTGAATTAGTATCTCATTATAGTTTTGACTTGCATTTCCTTAATGACTGAGGATGTTGAGCATCTTTTTATGTGCTTATTGACCACTGGTGTATCTTTGAGAAGTGCCAATTCAAATCCTTTGCCTATTTTTAATTGGGTTATTTGTCTTTTTATTGCTGTGTTGTAAGAATCCTTTATATATTCTGGATACTAGATCCTTATCAGATATATGATTTACAAATATTTTCTTCTATTGTGGGGTGTCTTTTCACTTTATTAATAGTGTCCTGTGAAGCACAAAAGTATTTTTATTTGGGGGAAGTCCAATTCATCTGTTTTTTTTTTCTTTTGTTGCTCATGCTTTTTGCATCATAGCTAAGAAACCATTGCTTAATCTAAGACAAATATTTACATCCATGTTTTCCCTGAAGAGGTTTATGGCTTTTTAAAAAAGATTTTATTTTTAAGTAATCGCTACACCCAATGTGGAAGCTTGAAGTCACAACCCCAAGATCAAGAGTTGCATGCTCCACCAACTGAACCAGCCAGGTGCCCCAAGAATTTTATGGCTTTAAATCATATATTTAGGTCTTTGATCCATTTTGAATTAATTTGTGTGTGTGTGTGTGTGTGTGTGTGTGTGTGTGTGTGTGTGATGTTGGGATTCCAACTTACATCTTTTGCATGGTGATAACTAGTTGTTCCAGCACTACTTTTTGAAAAGATAATTCCTTTTTCATCAAATTGTCTTAGCATCTTGACCACAAATGTAAGGGTTTATTTATGGAGTCTCTGTCCTATTCCATGTCTATATGCCAGTAAAACACTGTTGATCACTGCAGCTATGTAGTAAATTTTAGAATCAACAAGGGAGAGTCCTCAGCTTCTTTTTTTTCCTTCAAGATTTCTTTGGGATCTATTCTGGATCCCTGGCACTTCCATATGAATTTCATGATCAGCTTATCAATTTCTGCAAAAAAAGCAGCTGGAATTTTAATAGGGATTACAATGAATCTGTAGATTAGCTTGGAGAGTATTGCTGTCTTAATATATTAAGTCTCTGATCAATGAATACAGGATGTTTTCCCATTTATTTAGGCCTTTAATCTCTTTCAATAAGTATTTGTATTCAGTGTACACATCTTTTTTTTTTTAAAGATTTTATGTATTTATTTGAGAGAGAGAGAGAAACAGCATGACAGGGGAGAGGGTCAGAGGGAGAAGCAGGCTCCCCGATGAGCAGGGAGCCCGATGTGGGACTCGATCCCGGGACCCTGGGATCATGACCTGAGCCGAAGGCAGATGCTTAATGACTGAGCCACCCAGGCGCCCCTCCTGTACACATCTTACACTTCTTTTGTTAAATTTATTCTTAAGTATTTAACTTTTTCATGCTTTTGTAAATGGAATATTCTCTCTCTCTCTTTTTAAAGATTTTATTTATTCATTTGAGACACAGAGATACAGAGAGAGAGCATGAGCAGTGGGAGAGGCAGAGGGAGAGGGAGAAGCCGACTACCTGCTGAGCCAGGAGCCCGACGTGGGGCTCCATCCCAGGACCCTGGGATCATTACCTGAGCTGAAGACAGATGCCCAACCATCTGAGCCACCCAGGTGCCCCCCCCTCTTTTTTTAAAGTAGGCTACACACCCAGTGTAGATCCCAACATGGGGCTTGAACTCATGACCCTGAGATCAAGAGTCAGATGCTTGGGGTGCCTGGATGGCTCAGTCAGTTAAACATCTGACTCTTGATTTCAGCTCAGGTCATGATCTCAGGGTTGTGAGATTGAGCCTCATGTCGGGGTCCATGCTCAGTGCTGAGTCTGCTTGTCCCTTCCTCTCCCTCTGATTGTTCTCTCTTTCTCAAATAAATAAACAAAAGATTTTTTTAAAAAAAGAGTCAGATGCTTAACCAACTGGGCTACCCAGGTGCCCCTGGAATTCTCTTTTAAATTTCATTATTGGATTGTCCATTGCTAGGGCATAGAAATACAATTGATTTTTATATATTGATATTGTATCCTGCAACCTTACTAAACTTGTTTATTAAATCTAATAAACAAGGTTTTTTTGGGTTTTTTGTAGATACTTTAGGATTTTCTATATACAAGATCATGTCATTTCTGAATAGGTAGGTATACCTTCATACTTTTTTCTTTCCAATCCAGATGCCTTTTATTTCTTTTTCTTGCCTGAGTGTGCAGGCTAGAATCTCAAATATAATACATATTGAAATTAAGTAGAAAGAGCAGAAATCCTTGTCTTATTTCTGATTCTGGGGGGAAAGTTTCAATCTTTCATCATTAAGTATGATGTTAGCTGTGGGATTTTATTTTTTATTTTTTTAAAGATTTTGTTTATTTATTTGAGAGAGAGAGAGAGAGATAGCAAGAGAGAGCACAAGCAGTGGGGGAGAGGGAAAAGTAGGCTCCCCATTGAGCTGGGAGCCTGACGTGGGGCTTGATCCCAGGACCTGGGAACCATGAACTGAGCCAAAGACAGATGCCTAACCAATTGAGCCACCCAGGCACCCCTGGGATTTTAGATAACCTTTATCAGGTTGAACAAGTTCCTCTGTATTCCTAGTTCATTGAGTGTTGTTATCATGATAGGGTATTGGATTTTATCAAATGCTTGTACTGCATCTATTGAGATGATTGTATGGATTTTGCCCTTTATTTTATTTATATGATGTATTATACTGATTGAATTTCATATGTTGAACCAACTTGGCATCCCTGAGATAAATCTCACTTGATCAGTGTATAATCATTTTTATGTATTGCTGGATTCAATTTGCTAGGATTTAGTTAGGGATTTCTGTGTCTCTAGTCATAAGAGATATTTGTGGTTGTCTTCTAATGTCTCTATGTGGTTTTGGTGTTACAATAATATTGGCTTCATAGAATGGCCTGGAAAGTGTTCCCTCCTCTTTTATTTTTTGGAAGAGTTTATCAAGGGTTGATGTTAATTCTTCTTTAAATGTGGTGGAATTCACCAGTGAAGTAATTTGGGCCTGGGCTTTTCTTTGTAGGAAGTTCTAAAATTACTAATTCAGTCTCTTTATTTGTTGTATATCTGTTTAGAGTTTCAATTTTTTTCTGCATCTGTGTCAAGCATGGATGTCTTTCTAGGAACTTGTCCATTTCATCCAAGTTATCTAATTTATTAGGCATATAGTTGTTTGTAGTATTCCTTATAATCATTTTTATTTCTCTAATGTAATTTCTGTAACATTTTTATAACTTGAACTTCTCACTTTTTTATTGGTAAGTCTACCTAAAGTTTCGTTAATTTTATTGATCTTTTCAACAAAAGAGGTTTTGTTGATTTTCTTTATTGTTTTTCTAGTTTTTATTCTACTTATTTTATCTAGTACTTATTATTTCCCTTTTTCTGCTTGATTTAGGTTTGGATTACTCCTCTTTTTCTACCTTCTTTAGGTGGAAAGTTAGGTTTTTGATTTGAGATATTTCTTTTTAATATAGGCACTTACAACTATACATTTCCTCCTAATCTTGCTACATCCCATAGAGTTTCCCTTTTCCCCTCTTGCAGCTAAGGCAAAGGCAACGTGATTTAACCTTGGTCATTTGGATGCTCCCATCAGGACTTTGAATCTTGAGCAAATAGTGTAAAAACACAGGGACAGAGCAGAATTCATTTAAGATGGCAGCATGCAATGATGATGGAGGTAGTGGTTCCTGCTGTGGTCCCCTTACCTAGACTGTTCCTCTGTTGTGACTTTGGCTGAGATTCCTGGTTCCATTTTCTGAGCTTAATTAGCTAGTCTGCCTATCAAACTGAGGATTACATGATAACCTTCCAGTATGTTTATTTCTTCTTTAAGTTGGCAGAGTTGGTTTCTCTTGCTGGAAACTAAGAATCTTGGCATACTGTTAAGATAAGAGTTGGGGAGAAAGAGAAAGCATAGGTCTTTCACTTTTCTCTTTGTAAAACTTTCTTTGTAAATTTCTGTGTTGCTAGTATTGTTGTATTACTTCTGTTATTTAAAAATATCCTTTTAAAATTGAGAACCTAAAGCACAGTGGGGTGAAGAGAAGTGGTAGGATACAAAATTTGAAACTTAGGATGAGGCCTGATTGTACAAAGCCTTGAATATTATTTTGAGGATTCCAAATTTAGCTCAGTAAATCTGGGGAATTTACAAAGTAGAACAACGATGACATGATCAGATCTATGTTTGTTTGTTTGTTTATTGCCATGTAGATGGATAAGAACTCAGAGAAATTAGAGGCCAGGAAAATAGTTAGGAGGAGGCTACTGCCATAGTCCACATGCAAGATTGAGAAAATCTTTCAATCTGGAGAGAGAGAGAGAGAAAGAAAGAAAAAAAGAAAGAAAGA
>NW_027397100.1:10788192-10942370 GCF_003265705.2 Callorhinus ursinus
AGAAAGAAAGAAAAAAAGAAAAGAAAGAAAGAAAGAAAGAAAGAAAGAAAGAAAGAAAGAAAGAAAGAGAGAGAGAGAGAGAGAGAAAGAAAGAGAAAGAGAGAAAGAAAGAAAGAAAAAAGGAAAAAAGAAAAAAAGGAAGGAAGGAAGAAAGAAAGAAAAGAAAAGAGAAAAAGAAAGAAAGATTGTCAGTCATAGGTTGGGTTTTCCGGAAGCCGATGCTGAGACAGTTTGAGGTGGAAGATATTAACTAGGGAAAAGAAGCACGATTGAATGGAGGGAGAAGTCAAATTGCAACGTCGATCTGACAGAGACCCAGCCCCCCAGGCAAGGAACTCTGGAGTGAATACTGCTTATCAGAATTGTCCTGCAGTGGCCCAGAATGGCTGAATCTTTACACCTTTGCTTTGCTCAGTCACCAGATGAGGACAGCCCCAGGAGGAACATGACCTCCTGCAGGACTATTCTCTGCAGGTGAGGCAGATACTGAAGGAACTGAAGCAGCTAGAGGCTAGCTATCTGCTGCCTCAACTCCCTGTAGCTAAATGGCTAGTCTTTCCTTGAAGGTAGAACTGGGTGGCACACCTCCGTGCCTGCCACAGACAGAGGGATGAGTGACCATATCTTGAAAAAAAGCAAGAGAGTGGAAAAGGGGGATTAGATTCTACAGATACTATATTTTGTAGGTGGGGATGAAAAGGGAGTAAATAAAGGTTAACACTGAGGTCTCTACACTGATATGATTTGATAGTAATTCTGTTTAACTGATAGTAAACAACAGAGGAGAGAGAAAAGGTTTGGGGAGAAAGATAAGGAATTTAATTTGGAACATGTTGACTTAGAAATGTCTGAAAAATATTAAGGTGGAGATGATTTTCAAGAATCAATGTAAATGGGGGGTCTGGAGGTCAGCAGCAAGTGCTATATTTATTGAATATATGTATATTATATTATATGTATATTCTTATTTCATACTTGTAATGCCTCTATGAGGTAGAGGCAGGTATTATTTTTATTACAACCTTTTGGTACATTTTATTATACCCTTTGTTTATGAAGAAACTGAGACTTGAAGAAGTTAAATGCCTGGCTGAAAGAAGTAAAACTCAAGTCTGTTTGATGATAAAACACCTGCTTTCAAAGGCAAGATTATATTGCTTCCCCATGGAAAACACCGCAGATAGATGGCATTTGAAGCTGTGAGAATTAGTAGGTCATCCACAAAGGATACAGTTCAATTGAGAACAAAAAGAGCCAAAAAATGGAATTCTAAGGAAGCCACATTTCCAAGGTGAATTGAGTAAGATGACAAAAGCAAAGGGATTGACTGAGTGGCCAGAACAGTTTCTAAAAATTAGAAGTATGGTATCTCAGAAGTCAGGGTAAAAAGAGGGTTCTAGTCCACAAAGGAAAATGTTGCAGATATCATGTGGGATGAAGAGTTTACAGTTAGAGGTCATTGATGGTCTTAAAGAAGTTTAGAGGGAAGTCAGGCTGCAGTGGTTTAGGAGTGAGTGGGAGATGAGGAAGTAGAAGAAAAAGGTATAGGCTACTTTCCCAGAAGTTTTGCAAAGTAAAGGGAAAAAAAAATGCCATATACATAAGTAATGAATTTATTAATAATATTATTAAGTAGTTAATAACTCTTTGCTCCCATATTACTTATATTTTACACTTTCACCATTTCTCTGGTTATTTCTGTCTACCTCTATTATTACCAGCGTCCCATCCCAAGTCTGATGTGCCTGGAAGCACTGAATGTTGTTTATTTTGGTTGTGGATGGACTTCTCATATTTGTTAGGTGTTTTGAATGCCTCAGGTAATTCTGTCTATGAAGGCTGTATCATAGACATCCCCCACCCCCACCCAACTCCATCATCTGTTTTCCACAAAGATAGATAAGCATTCGCTTCTCAGACCAGTTCAGCCAAAGCATGCAAGTTCTTAGGTGCTCAGCAAACCAAGAACTCTGTCTACCTAGCTTCCTCCCTTCCCTTCCCTTCCCCTCCCCCAAACTCTTGGTGGGCCGAGCAGGGAAAAGGAGCTGCCATGCCAAACCTTCTGGGATATAATATCCCAGATGGGGAATCTGTTCGGTTTTGTCATGAGCTGAGATCTTCCCTTGCCAGCCCCTGTCAGTCCAGCCCTTTTTCAGAGGGGGGCTGGAGAGTAATCAACACCGCCGTCCACCTGTGCACAGGAAGATGCCTACAGCCACACCAGCGATGATGAAACTGCCCACCAGGACACCCAGGACCAGTGAAGTGTAGGAGCGGCCTGTTTGGCTCCCTGCAGAACATGCACAGAGTTAGCCTGAAGAACATACCCCCAAGATTCTTGTCCATGGTTTGAGTCAAACCCTAAGGAATTCTTACCCCAAAGGAAGGGAGCTAGTTCACCAAGTGACATAAGCTGTGTATACTCTGTCCCAAACTCCCAGCCCTGGGCCTCCTGTTGCTCAAGGTATTCATCCTTCAGGTCTATCCATTTGCCTGGAACCCACCCAATACACAGGCCCATGCCCGATCCCATCATACCTTTTGAGTTTTTCGAAGTGATATATTCCTGCAGGTACTGCACACAGGTGTCCTGCAGGAATTCTCGCAGTTCGTACCGAGTACGATTGTAGGAGTTGAGCTGATGAAGAGTGTAGGTGACCACCTTGGAGGGTGCCTGGGGCCCTGCTACCCATAAGGCTGTCTCTGGCTGGAAATTCACAAAGGAACTCCCATTCACAGTCACTTCGAAGAAGACTTGGGCTGGAGAGCCCTCAGGAGGCAGCTCACAGCCCAGGAAACAGCGAACGGTCAGAGGAACTGTGGATGGGGGATTCAGGGTGAGAGAGCTGTGTGGAGAGGGTGCCAGGTGTGGGAGGATGTCCATCAGGTGGAACATAAACTTTTGGGGTTTAGGGGGGATCAGGGACAGGGCCTCCCAACAGGGTCTACCCCGAGGTCAAGCCAGTGGGAAGAGGGCCTGACGGAGGGCCCGCAACTAGGACGCCCACTCCTCTTCAGGCTCAAGCTCCCACCCAGCAATCAGCAAAGGCAGGTGCCGTGACACCTGGGGTCCTCGGAGCAGCCAGCTCACACGAGACCGAGCCATCCACGAGGCCCCTCCGGGAACCCCGCCCCTTCCTGGGGCCCCGCCCATTCCCCCCCAGGCCCGCCCCCATCAGTCCCTCCCACAGGCCACACCTCCCACCCGCCAGGGTCCGCCTTCACCCGCTGCGCCCAGGCTGCACCCGCCGCGCGCGAGCGCCACTCACAGGTCAAGCGCCGCTCATGGTGCACAAGCCGCACCATCATTTGGAACTCGTTCAGGTAGGTCTTCAGACGGTCCTCTGTGTGTACCCAGCTCTCGGGCGCCTCCAAGGGCTGCAGCTGGAGGATTGTGACGTTGGTGCCCTGGCCTTCCAGCACGTGCGTCCTTAGTCCCCCCAGCGACGCGTTGCCCCGGTGCCACACTTGATAGGGGTCACGGAAGTAGGAGATCTGGAGCATGTGGAGGTTCCGAGGGCCTGCGGGTAGGTGTCAGCGCGTCAGCCCTTGGGCTGGCGTGAAGCTGGAGATAATAACCCCCTACCCAAAGGCTGGCCGCCCACCTTCTCGGCCGTTCATAGTTATAAAGTGTTCTTCCACCCATCCTCCCACAACCCTGTCAGGAGCGGAGGACAGGGATTATTAATCTTCGTCTTACAGATAAGGAAACTGAGGCTGGGAAGAGCAGAAGCCACTTGCCCCAGGGTAATCCAGTCAGTGGAAGAGGCACTCCGATCTTTCTCTCTCTCACCCCTAACTACCCCCATTTCCGGTTGGTCAACAAATGCTGACCTACAGTAAAATCCCATTCCATCTCCTGTTCTCGGCCTCCTCGGCCACTGCCCTACTTCAGGCCTCATGGGTTCTCATCTGGACCTGGGTAGTAACTTCCTTCTTCATCCCCCTGCCCTCACTGTTCGGTTTCACTCCTTCCAATCTCACCTCCATCTGACCCAGAAATAAGATTATGCCCTTCTCCTACTTAAAATGCTCCAGTGACACATTCGCCTATCAATAATAGTATTAGGTACTAATAATAGCTATTAAGTACTTATTATGAGACAAGTACTGTACCTACACACATTATTATCTTATTTGTGCTTTCCTCCCATTAGCTTAGTGCAGTGGCTACTGTTATTAACCTCAGTCCATAAGGGAAGCAGGCTAAAATGGTATAGCAGATCCAAGGTTTGAGTGCAGGCAGTGTGAGTCCAGCACTTTTAGCCACTCAGCTGTACTGTCTCCCCATAGGATGTCTGTCCAAGGAATGAAGTCTGAAGCCTTTAGCTTGGCATTCAAGGCTGCAGGAGACCAGATCCCAACTGCCTTCCCTGGCCTCTTCCTGTACTTAGATACAGTAAACTACTTGGAGTTCCTCATGCTGCCTCTGGACTGATGTGAATAGCATGTCCAGGTTGCTCTGCCTCCAGGCAAACTTCTATTCGTGCTTTAAGACCCAGCTCTGTTGCCCTCTCCTTGGAGAAGTTTCCTAATGCCTCTCCTCTTTACCCTCCTAGACACAGCAATGCCTGGGTGGCACAGAGGGTTAAGCATCTGCCTTTGTTTCAGGTCATGGTCTCATAGTCCTGGGATTGAGCCTACATCAGGCTCCCTGCTCAGCAGGGAGTCTGCTTCTCCCTCTTCCTTTGTCCCTTCCCCCTGCTCATGCTCTCTCGTAAATAAAATCTATAAATAAATACATACATACCCTCCCAGACACAGTGAGTCTGTTTCAATGATCTCAGATTCCACATAACTGTCTCCAAATACACAGACTACACTGGGCTCCCCTAGGCTATGGAATCAAGTCTGGTTATCTCTTCCTTCTACACCTATTAAGGGCCTAGCCCAGGATTGAGTTGATGTCCAGAGAATGTTTGAGGAGGGGATGAGTCTGGGGTTGTCAATCATGTGTGTGTGTGTGTGTGTGTGTGTGTGTGTGTGTGTGTGTGTGTCTACGTTGTGCTCTGTCTGCAGGTGTGAATAGGTAGATCTGTGTGGGTAACACTAGATAAGGTTCTTAACTGCCCTGTGCCCAGTCTCCTCCCCTGTAAAATAGAGATAACCATATTGCCCGCCATAGAGATATCATGGGGGTTAGATGAGTCAGTGCATGTATTAACCAAAGTGAGTGCTCCTAGAATTCTGGTGATTTGCTCCCTCTCTGAGGTGGGGACTGTAGCTCTGGAGCTTGTGGGAAAGGGGGGAGGAGGTCCCTGTACGGTCACGATACAGGGCAATAACTCCTTTCTCTGCTTAAACAGCCACTTCAGGCAGCCTGACCCCTGTAAGTTCACCCATGGACCACAGCTTCTCTTTCCCCAGACTTTCCCCCGCCTCCTGCCGCTCATCTTCCACCTTCTCCAGGCTCTGTTCTGCCTTGCTTCTCTCAGCCCCCAGTCTCTCCAGTGGCTTCCTATTCCTTCCATCTCTCATCTCTTCCCCAAGTCTCTTCCTGTCTCCCCTATCCACATCACTCTCAGCGCTCCCTCTCCTGACTCACCCCCTCTCCCCACGTCTGATCCCCTTACCCTTTCTACCCATCCCTTTCCATTTCTCCAGTCCTATTCCCCCAGCCTCTTTCATCACCCCCTTCCCTGGGTGAACTGCACTTCCTCACCTTGGCTTTGGGACACAAATCCGTCCCCAGGACCCTGCCTGTCCTATGGAGAGATCTGGCTGGCTGCAGCCGCAGGCACTGTGGGAGAAGGGCTCCTCTGCTCTTCCCCATGTACCCAGACAGGCTGAGAGTCTCCAGAACCATCCCGAGAAAGAAGATGTGCCCCGGACTCACCATCGGAGGCTTCCTGGCTACAAAAGGCCCAGCCGGGCAGGAGCAGCAGACGCAGAAGTAGCAGGAACGTTGTCAACATCCTGGGGCTGAGGTTCTTACCCCACCTGGGCTCCTGGCTCAGACAGGCAGGGGGCTCCGGCTGGCTGCAGCCTAGGGGGAAAGAAGTGAGGACTGTCTGGAAGGGGAGGAGGTTGAACGGAGGAGGCTGGAAGGTGGCCAGGGGACAGGAGGAGGAAGAAGGCGGCAGGCTTATAAAGTGTTATTCCTACCCTGTCTCATTTCCTACTGGGGGCTGGCCTCCCTCTTGCCCTTCCCTTGCCCCGCCCTGCCTGCTTCGGGCCCTCGTGCCCAGACCTGCCTTTTCCCTTTTCCCTGGGCCTCTTCCAAACAGGGAGTGGAAAAAGGGGGAGTCAGATTCAGAGAGAAGTTCTATGCTCGCTGAGTCAGGGGGTGGGGCATCTGCTTTCAACTTAGAGCACACTCTAGGGTGTAGCGATCGGCAGGTTACTGATGGGGAAACTGAGGCCCAGAGAGGCCCAGGGACTTGCCCAACGGAAGTTTATATGTCAGTTTATATGTCATGGTGGTAACAGAAGGGGATTAGAGTTCAGTTTTCCAGCATGCTGGCTACATTTTATCAGAATTATAGTAATTACACAATCAGGGATCTTGCTCTCAGAAATACATAGTTACAAAATGAGTGTAAAACAGCTCACTGCGGTGCTGTTTGTAATAGGAGAGAATTATGAACGGTCTATTGGTGACTTAAAGCAATATTTTTCAAACTGAGGTCATAATCTACTACTGGATAATGAAAACAGTTTAGCAGGTCATGATTAGCAGGGGTTTTGTTTTTGTTTTTGTTTGTTTTTATGAAATAGAACAAAATAAAAAATTCCAGTGCCTCCTTTTGGGTCAGAGTAAGCATTATTTCATGAAATATTTGTTCAATCGTATACATGCATGTTTCAGTTTTATGCATATATGTTTCTGTGATGGGTTTTTTTTTTTAAAGATTTTATTTATTTATTTGGGAGAGATATTTGAGAGAGAGAGAGAATGAGAGATAGAAAGCACGAGAAGGAAGAGGGTCAGAGGGAGAAGCAGACTCCCTGCTGAGCAGGGAGCCCGATGCGGGACTCGATCCCGGGACTCGATCCCGGGACTCCAGGATCATGACCTGAGCCGAAGGCAGTCGCTTAACCAACTGAGCCACCCAGGGGCCCCTCTGTGATGGGTTTTGAATGGCAGTTTAAAATGTATTTCTTCCTCTGGGAAGCAAGTGGAAAAATTTGGAATTCACTCCCCCAAACTATGGTAATCCGTCTTGTGGAATACTATGTAGTTGTAAAAAACAAAACAAAAAACAAAACAAAACAAACCTCCCCTGCCTAATCTCCACTCTATTTTTCTATTACTTAATACTACCTGAAATTATATGACTTATTCATTTATATGTTTATTGTCTGAATGTCCCACCAGAATGTGAGCCCCAAGAGGTTGTCCATCTTGTTTGCTACCTTGCTTGGAATAGTGCACATAATAAGTAATACAATAAATAATATCAGCTAACAGATGACTGACATAGTTAAGGTATGTATAATCTCTAAGAGTAAGTTGCAGGACATTAGGTTTAGAACCATTTATGTGTCAACCACACACATGACCGCTAAACAACCTATTTCTTTTCTTTTTTTTTTCCCACTGGTTGTCAAATGATCCTTTATTGAAACATTTTGCTTTGTAGTTAGCTCGCTGGGCATTCCACTGCCCCACTGTTGATGTTATCTATGATGTCATCTATGATGTCACAAGGGTGGCGGCCATCTACATTGCAGCCCACAGACTGGGCCGTCCCCGGGATTTCTTTAATGGTTCCAGAGAGTTCTCTGGCTAAAGATCGGTGTCGCCTCTGTCGGGCAATATTGACAGTCTCATCAAAAGTGATATTTCCACTGTGCTTAATGTTTTTCTGCTTCTTTCTGTCTCTTGGTGGTTCCTTGAGGGCTTTGATAATCAGGGCAGAGGCAGAAGGTACCACTTCAATCTGGGCCTGTCTGTTCTGAATGGTCAGTTTCACCGTCATCCTTAGACCCTTCCAATCACCGGTTGCCTTGGTGATGTCATCACCAGCCTTTTTTGGAGACGGACCCAGCGGGCCGATCTTCAGGGCAGGGCAGATGTGGCACCGACTTCGCCACCAGTGCACCTCAGGTACATGACTTTGATCTCCTTGGGGTCGAACTTAGGCGGCATGGCGGAGGTGGCTGGTGTCGGATGAACCCGGATTCGGGACGACCAAAGAAAGTTGCACCTTTGCCTCCCCGAGCCAAAAGCCAAAAGCTAAACAACCTATTTCTTCATGGGAGTAAAGGAATCTGGAAGGATGTACATCAAATATAACAGTGCTTTATCTCCAGTGATTTATTATCAGGGTGGAACCCGAGATTAAAAGTATATGTGTGTGTATGTGTTAGGATGAGTGTGTGTGAATGCAAGTATGCATGTGTGTGTGAATATGTATGTGTGTGTGGTATGTGTGTGTGTTTGTGTGTGTGTGTTGGGCTGGCAATCTTGTGGAAGGCCTTTTCCGTCTATTTTGTAAAGGGTTTTATCACTCTATCTGTATTGTTTGAAAATTTTCCTCCTAAAATGTGATGATATATCTTGTGTAGAATTAAAAATAAAAGGTTAAGGGGTGGCTCAGTTGGTTAAGCGTCTGCCTTCAGCTCGGGTCATGATCCCAGGGTCCTGGGATGGAGTCCCGCATCGGGCTCCCTGCTCAGCGGAAAGCCTGCTTCTCCCTCTCCCTTTGCTGCTCCCCCTTGCCTGTGTGCTCACTCTTTCTCTCTCTGTCAAATAAATAAATAAAATCTTAAAAAAAAATAAAAGTAAAATAAAAATAAAAGGTTAAGTAATAAATTATGGTGGAAGAAGGTGGCAGATCATATGAGTTGATGTACTGACATGAGACATTGAGAAGTGAGAACGAAGTGTGGACCAATACATACGGGATAATTCCATCTAGTTTTAGTTTAAAATTTTACTTCTGTCTGTGTATTGGTATATACATAGGAAGAATACCAGGCGGTGGCTGTCAATAGAGATTAGCTCTGGGAAGTGGGATTAGATAAAGGGCTGAGGTGGGGGTTTTAACTTCTTTATTTTATATACTGTTCCTTGGAGGGAGAGTTGACATCATAGTGGAATCAGGGCAAAACTTGGATACATACTAGGCTCCCATTCTCTGAATATATATATGCAAGAGTGTCCATGCTCACCTCTCAGTCATGGTAGGCGAGTTTAGAAATAACCAAATATTTTTCCAGCTTGCCAAAATGGTCTAGTCAGAAGGAAAATGGGGGCCTTGTTTTCCTGGACTGCGACTCAGGAAAAGTGGACGGTCTTAAATCACTGTGAGTTATACTGTTTTGGCTTTCATAAAAAATTATTATGAAATATTCCATATTTGAAGAATTTTTCACGCCTGAAGAATTTTATTACAAACATACTTGTCCTCACTACCCAGCAGAAGAAATAAATTGTTACCAATATAATCGAAGACCCTTATACTCCCTGACTGTGCCTTTCTTTCCCTGCCCCATCACCAAAGTAACCACTAATCAGAATTCACCATTTCTCCGCATGTCTGGGTGGCTCAGTCGGTTAAGCATCTGCCTTTGGCTCAGGTCATGATCCCGCGGGTCTGCTTCTCCCCCTGCCCCCTGCCCCCTACTCATGCTCTCTCTCTCAAATAAATTAAATCTTAAAAAAAAAAAAGAATTCGCTATTTCTCATTTCCTCATTTCTGGATACTCTACTACATATGCATATATTCTTAAGCAATATGTAATGGTGGTTTGCATATTTGAGCTTTGTATAAATAATACTGAAGTGCATGTATGCTTCTGTAACTTACTTTTTTCACCTAACATATTAATAAGATTGATCCATATTATTATATGCAGGTCCATTTATTTCCCCTGCTTTATAATGCCATCTTATGAATATACCGCAATTTATTTATCCATTCTTCTGTTAAGGGTTTTTTTTCCCCCCAGTTTTTTTGCTATTACAAAGTGCTGGTATGACTTTCTTGTATGTGTTTTCTTGTACATACGTGGGAGAGTTTTTGTAGGTGCAAACATGGGAGTAGAATTGCTGAGTCATAGGTATATTCATCTTCAACTTTACTAAAAATTGCCAAAATGTTTTGCAAGATGTTTGGGCCAATTTACATTCCCAACAGTGCACGAGATTTCCCTCACTCCAAATCCTTGCCAACCCTTGGCATTGTCAGATAGTTGGGTATAAAATGGCACTTCATTTTGGTTTCGCTGTGCTTTATCTGGTTCCTAGTGAGTCTGCACATATTTTTGCTTTGCCTTTTTTTCTCCCTTGAGGGCTTGAAGACTGCCTTGGGATGGAGGGTAATAAAGTAGATGATTGAACCAATTTAGAATTGAGTGCTGTCAGTCTGATCTATGCAGGTAGGGCCTGCATCCCTGGGGTTAAAGTGATCCTCACCACCATCCACAGACGGGTCTTTCCCACCAAGCTAAGATCTGTCATAGACAGAGATGACTACAGCAACAGCTACTTCCCAAGCATCCTCCTTACACACCAGTGCCCCAAAAATCAAATAGCAGAGACAATGATTATTGTTATAGCTAATACTTATAGTGGGCCAGGAACAGTGTTAAGCTCTTTACATAAATAATCTCATTTTATCCATATGCCAGTCTTTTGAGGTGGGTTTCATTAACATCACCATTTTCCTAATAAACTGAGGCTCTGAGAGGGTAAGTGACTTACCTAAGGCCACACAGCAAAAACTATAATTTGAACCCGTGTTTCTCTGATGCCAAAGTTTGTGAATTTAACTACACATAGTGTCTCAAAAGTTTTGGGGGATCACTCTCCATCATTTTTGAGCACACACCTCCAACACTCCTGGATATTTATGTTATACATAATATAAAACATGCCCAAAATTCATACTGTGTGCTAGGCCTTTATCATTTTCTCTGGGGAGGATAGCACCAGGCTCATTGTCTCCATGTTGCAGATGAGATAACTCAAGCCCAGAGAGGCTAAGTAACTTGCCCAAGGTCACACACCATGCAAGTGCAGAGGAGGGATTTGAACTCAAAAAAAAGGGGTGTGGATTTGGGTACAGGGAATGTAAAGAGAGTATTGGGGGTGGGGAAGCTGGTGAGTGGGGACAGCTTGAGGGGCATCTCCCTTCCCCTTCTAAACTCAGGCATGGGATGAGGAAGAGAAAAGACAGGTTGCAGTTGGAGCCAGAGCCTAGGCTATCGGGCCTGGGTGGGCGAGGGGCAGAAAATCACAGAGCAGAGTGGGCATAGGGCCAGCAGCTGAACTTTGCCTGAGAGCTAAAGAACGAAGGGCCTGCTGAGTAGAGGGAAGTGAAGGGAGCCAGTGGTAGCATTTCCCGCTGCAGAGAGCACATGCCAGGGGAAGATAAGGGAGACAGGAAGCTAAGCAGGGGCCAGCACCGGTGCAGCCCCAGTGGGTGAGGAGAGGCTGGGCTGAGCCAGGGACTGGCGGTGTGCCCAGACGGACTTCAGAAGACCAGACCTCTCCCTCCCCTGTTAGTTACTGGAGACAGGCAGTTTAACCAACCAGACCCAACTCAGATAACAATGGAGTGTGGTCCCTTCAGAGATCACTTCCTGCTTAGGATGTGGACTAGTAACATGCACTGAGAACTTACAAATGTGCCAGGCTCTGTATTAAGCAGAATCCACGTGTTTTATTCTCACTAGTGCCCTGTGGAAAGTACAAAGAAACAGCCATTATTCGCATTTTTTAGATGAGGGTACAGAAGCGGAGAACAGTGAACTGACCTGTTCACCCAAAACATGGCTTTCTTAACTATTAAACCATCCTATAAGGATAAATGAGGTGATTCATGCCAAGTGCCAGAACAGAGTGTGTATTCAGTAGGTGGAAGAGATAAGAACGGGGCTTGGCTTTGGGGGGCAGCAAACAGAAGTGACCCCTGCAGCAGGAAGAATGACAGTTGACATTAAGTATAATCCTGAAGGGGAGGCAAGGAATAGATAAGAATCTTACTCAAAATTTTCCCCTGTAGACACTGACACAGCCCAATTTAGGGAAGATGAAAAGAAGCCCGTAACGTCAGAGTGATTCTAGCTCTTGCCTCCCCAGCAAGTGGTGGGAGCCTGGTATTCCTGGCTCAGCTCCTGCCGAACTTCCCAGCCTTATCTTTCCATGTACTCCAGTCTCAGCCAAATCTGCTCCTCCTGATTTCCTGAACACAGAACACACAAATATTATCTTTTCACTTTCCTTATCTTCTTTTTAGATAAACAGAAGTTCCTAATTTTAAGATGGTCAACTTTATAAATCTTTTCCATTGGTTCATGCTTTTTGTGCCTAGTTTAAGAAATCCTTCCCTATCCTGGGATCATGAAGACGTTCTCCAATTAATCTCCAAAAGTTTTATAGTTTTGTCTTTTGCCTTTAGGTGTATGGTGTGAAGTACAGGTCAAGATTAGTTCCTTTTACGTGGATATCCAGTTTTCCCAGCACTACTTATTAGAATTCTGCCCTTCCTCACTGATCTGCAGTGATATGTCTGACTTACAGTAAATGTGTTTATTCTATTTTCAATAGCCTATTTTTCTCTCCCTGCACCAATGCCATGTTATCCTAATTGGTATAATTTTTTTTAAAGATTTTATTTATTTATTCATGAGAAACAGAGGGAGAGAGAGAGAGAGAGAGAGAGAGAGAGAGAGAAGCAGAGGGAGAAGCAGGCTCCCAAGGAGCAGGGAGCCCGATGCGGGACTCGATCCCAGGACCCTGGGATCATGACCTGAGCCGAAGGCAGACGCTTAACCATCTGAGCCACCCAGGCGCCCTAATTGGTATAGTTTTATAATAATACATCTTTATAGCTTGCAAATCAAGTCTTCCCACTTTGTTCCTCAAGAGTGTCTTGGCTATGTTTATATGTTGAACTTCTATACATAAATTTTAGAATCCCTTTATCAGATTGATAGGATTTTGTTTGGTATTGCATTAGATGTATTAATGGTTTGGGGGAGAATTGACATCTTCACAATACTGAATCATCCAATGCATGATATCATATATCTCTTCATTTATTTATGTCTTCTTTGGTACCTCTCAGAGTTTTATAAGTTTATCTCTAGACATCTTGCCCACCCTTTGATAGATTCCCCCCCCCCGGGCCTTTCATATATTTTTTAAAGATTTTATTTATTTCTTATGTCAGAGAGAGAGCACAAGCAGGGGGAGTGGCAGGCAGAGGGAGAGGGAGAAGCAGTCTCCCCACTGAGCAAGGAACCCCTATGTGGGGCTCGATCCCAAGACCCTGGGATTATGACCTGAGCCAAAGGCAGACACTTAACCGACTGAGCCACCCAGACGTTCTTGGGCCTTTCATATTTTAAAATGTTATTGAAAATAGTGTTTAAAAGAAATGCCATGTTCTAACAGCTTATTGCTGTATAAGAATATGATAATTTTATTACATTGATTCTGTATCTAGAAACCTTAATAAACTTTTATTTGTTCCAATAATTGTAGATTCTTTTCAATTTTATATATGCATAGTCATATCATTAGTAGATAGTGACTTTTATTTCTTCCTTTCTAATTTTTATAGTTTCTTTTTTTGGGGAGGAGGGGCAGAGGAAGAGGGAGAGAGAATCCTAAGCAGGCTCCATGCCCAGCACAGTGCCCAATGTGGGGCTCGATCTCACAACCCTGAGATCATGACTTGAGCTGAAATCAAGAGTCAGATGCTTAACCGACTGAAGCACCCAGGTGCCCCTATGGTTTCTTTTTCTTAACTTATTGTTCTGGCTACAACCTCTAGTACAGTGTGAATAGAAATGATTTTTTAAAAAGTATTCTTATAATTTTCCTGATTTAAAAAGGAAGGTTTTCACCTTTTTACCATTAAACATGATGTTTGCTGTATTTTTTAATAGATACCCGTTATTAGATTAAGTTTCCTTTTATTCCTAGTTTACTGAGTTTTTATCATAAATGTTTTGAGTTTTTCAAATCCTTTATCATATTATCTAATGAAATGATCATACAAGTTTCCATCTTTAACTTGTTAATGTGGCAAATGCATTAATTTTCTAGTGTCAAACTAACCTTGTATTACTGAGATGAAACAACTTCTTTATGAGGTATTATCCTTTTTATGTATATTTTATTCTTCGGTTATTTTTCTCCAGACTTCTCCAAATTCTCCCCACTCCTTCAAAGCCCTGCTGTGACACTACCTCCTTCTGAAAAGCCTTCTGAGATGCTAGAAATGAACTCTTAGTCTTTTTACAAAACCAATAGAACTTTGCCTCCTGCTGTAGCTCCATCGTCACCTTCAATACCTTGTCTTCTTTCCTGGGCTATAAATCCTAGGGAGCATCTTGGTGTTCTCAGTCCACTCCTTCCTTCCAGGACCCAGAGCAGATGTGGTATGGAGTGTGATACGGGATGAAGATACGGGCTCAGGTAGAGCTGCCTGGATTTACATCTCAGCTCTGCCACTGGCTAGCCGTTAGATTTAGGGGATGCCTTTTGGCCTCTCTGAGATCATCAGTAAAATAGGAAGAATAATAGTACCTGCCTCACAGAATTGTTGTGAGCAGGAAATGAGCTGGTATAAGAGAATTACTTAGTACAGCTCTGGGCACATATTATTTCTGTTAGCTCACTCTGTAGTCATTGCCACTACTTTTATGCTTCGGCTCCTCTGAGCTGCTCACAGGTTATTTCCAAAAGCTTCTGGAGCCATCTTCCCTTCTTCCTTTATTTCCTCTAACATGGTTCACCTGCTACGTCATTCTTTTACTCAGTGGGCATTTATTGAGCACTTACTGTGTGCTAGGACCTGAAACAGATAAGATCCCCACTTAGGAAGAAGACAATCAAGTGGGGGACAGAAACATATAAACAAACAGTGATGATACAGTAGGTTAAGTACAAAGATAGAGAACTAGGGAGGTGGAGACTGGAGCTGAGAAGTATGTGCGTCATCTAAGTTATGAGAGTAGAGTCCTCTGATACAGCCTGGGGGTCAGAGAAGACTTCTCAAAGGAGGTGATACCTAAGCTGGTCCTGCAGAACAAGTGAGTGGTAAGAGTGGGGATAGGGCAGAAGGTGTGGGGAAAAAATGTTTCAGATAGAGGGAGAAGAAGGTGCAAAGAATATAATATGAAAGGAGAAATAAGGGGCACCTGGGTGACTCAGTTGGTTGGGCTGCTACCTTTGGTTCGGGTCATGGTCCCAGGGTCTTGGAATCGAGCCCCACATCGGGGCTCCTTGTTTGGTAGGGAGCTTGCTTCTTCCTCTCCCTCTGCTGTGCTCTCCCTCTCTCTCTCTCTGTCAAATGGATAAATAAAATCTTAAAGAAAGAAAGAGAGAAAGAAAGAAAGAAAGAAAGAAAGAAAGAAAGAAAGAAAGAAAGAAAGGAGAAATAATATAATAGGCTTGAGACATTGGTAGTACTTAAGGATGGCCAAAACGGACCAAGTGTTGGGGAGGCAGACGTGATGTGAAGAGGGAGGCAGGAGTCTGATGAAGAGTCTTTCCTGCTATATTAAGGAATTGAGACTTTAGGTGATTCTTACCTCCTTCTTTGGCCCCCCAACACCTATTAGAGTAGATGCCACCCTACTCTAGGAAGCCTTTTTGTTGTTGTTGTTAAGATTTTATTTATTTATTTATTTGAGAGAGAGAGAGTTAGTGAGAGAGAGCGGGAGCGGGGGGTTGGGGAGAGGGAGAAGCAGGCTTCCCGCCGAGCAGGGATCCCGATGTGGGACTTGATCCCAGGACCCTGGGATCATGACCTGAGCCGAAGGCAGATGCTTAGCGACTGAGCCACCCAGGTGCCCCTCCAGGAAGCCTTCCCTACTTCATACCCACAAGTCTGAGTTGGATATTCCTGCTGTTCTACTATAGCCCTCTCTTTTCGCTCTTCATAGCCCTTAATTATTTCCATGATAATTGTCTGTTTAAGCATCTGTCCTCCACACCAAAAGTTGTAGGAGGGCAGGGAATGTGTTTTAATATTTCTGCATCACCCGGCTAGCAGAGTACTTGGCACATAGTAAGTGATCAATAGATGTTTATTGGGTGAATGAACAAATAAATAGGACATCCAGGGAAGGAAAGAAAATTGTGACTCACAAAATTCCTGGCACATAATTGGCCCTTAGAAAATTATCTAATCTTTTTTGGGGTGCCTGGGTGGCTCAATCAATTAAGGGCTTGACTCTTGATTTTGCCTTGGGTCATGATATCAGGGTCCTGAGATCCAGCCTCACATCAGCTCCTGGCTCAGCAGGAAGTCTTTTTGAGATTCTCTCCCTCTGCCCCTCCCCCCACCCTCTCCCTCTCTCCCTCCCTCAAATCAATCAATCGATCAATCAATCAATCTTTTAAATAAATAAATAAATCTTCTTAAAAAAGGAAATTATCTTTTGTGCTTCAGATTTCTCATCTGGAAAATGGGGATAAAATAGAAATTATCTCGAAGGGGTATCATGGCTCTGTGAATTGCTTAATCGCAGATCTTATATTTAGTGTCAAGGATAATTCTCAGTATGTTAAAAACATCATTCTCATACAAATAGGCAGTGAGCATGGGTCAAAGTTTCCTTTAGCTCATTAATAAAGGGACTAGCAGGATGACAAAGCCAGTTCAAAATAGAATATAAAAACTGAATTTTTTATAGTCAATGAAAAAGAAAAACATTGGAAAAAATGAGATTGCTAAATTATATACAAAATGGATTAATGTCTTAAAGGGTAATAAAACCATAACCTTTGGGATGTCTTCACTACAGACGGAAAACGAAATCATCACAGTTTATCATTTTACGGAATTGTAAGATGTCTGGGCCCTAACCAGTTGTGTAAATAATGATAAACTTCTCTTTAAGAAGCAGATGACTCTTAAGTAGACTTGCCAGTCAATGCTTTATTATGACATTAAAAGGTCACACAGGGGCGGCTGGCTGGCTCAGTGAGTAGAGCATGCAACTCTTGATTTCCTCCGGGTTGTGAGTTTGAGCCCCACATTGGGTGTAGAGATTACTTAAAAATAAAATCTTAAACAAAAAAAGAAAGGTCACACAGTCATCTTTTTATTTTAGTAACATGTTTCAGATAGTTTTTCTTAACACTAATACGTTTAATTTAATAGGTACTAACTGTTGTTAGTAAGGTTCTCAATAAATGTTTGCTGAAAGAATTTTCATTTGATTAGACTTTTTCCTTCTTTCCAGCAGCAGAATTTGGGGCCCTACGGGGCAGGTTGGCTGAGGGGGGAACCCTTGCAGGTTACCTATGCTCTTCCCTCCCTCAACCCAGATAACCCTGTTATCTGGTTAATTCCGTATCACCAAATAGGCAGAGGGGAGTGTCTGCTTTGGACATCAGCAGAGGAGGCACACCCCACCCCCATAAGGACATATATTCTTTGAAAGAACTGGATGTTTCTGAAAGGCAGTGAAGTAGACACCATGGAAAAAATCAGAAATGTGTTGAACCACTATCCATTTATTTTTTCCATTTTTTTAGTTTAAGAAATTGTGATAAAATACATATCACATAGGATCTACTATTTAACCATTTTAATGTACAGTTCAGTGGTGTTAAGTACAGTCACATAGTGCAACCATTACCACCATCCATTTGCAGGACTCTTCATCTTGAAGAACTGAAACTCTGTACCTGTTAAACAATAACTCATTTCCCTCATCCCAAGCCCCTGGCAACGACCCTTCTACTTTCTGTCTCTACGCATTTGACTACTCTAGGTGCCTCATATAGGTGGTATCATGCAATATTTGTTCTTTTGTGGCTGGCTTATTTAACTTAGCATAAAGTCCTCAAGGTTCATCCATGTTGTAGCATGTGTGAGAACTTCCTTCCTTTTAAAGGGTGAATAATATTCCATTGTATGTGTATCACATGTTGTTTATCCATTTGTGGATCAGAGGATACTTGCATCATTTCCACCTTTTGCTATTGCCTCCATTAATTTTATAGTATAGGATTATTTTTGTTTTAAATTGCACATAAGGGATGGACACCATTTTCAAGGCTTGAGCTCTCAAAGATTTTAATCTGGCCCCGGACCTGGGACTGACCAGATTATGAGACCATCTCTGGTCACTTCTTGATTCTATACTTTTGCCTAAATACACCCAGGATGGCTAGATTTCTCTAGACATATTGCCATAGGTCCAAGTTCACTTGGAACATGAGCATTATAAAACACATTCTGGGGCTCTGACTAAGGAGCATTGTTCTAAATGCATGGACGTGCTGGACACAGTGGAAATTCAAACATTTCTACAAAGCAACAGATGGAAACTTTCCCAGAGATAAACTAGTTATTTCTTGGCAGTCCCAAAATATGTAGCATACAAACTCTGCTCTGGGATTTGGTTGAATCCACTTGAACCACATGGCCCCCAGATGCTAGAAAGGGAATTCCCAGATACTTCCTTGCTAAAAGTAGCCAAGAGAACCAGCTCAAAAGAGAACTAAAGTGCCTTGACTTCCAGCTTCAGGGAATTGAACTTTTTATTCTGACTGTCCAGCAAAAAGAAAGAGAATGTTGAATGTAGACTCATATGCAGCTAAAGCCAGAGGACATTGCAGAAGTCAATCAAATCTGTACTTTTTAAATTCTGTATTGGCCTTTTATCTATACATTTGTCATTAATTTCATCATAGACTGCCACCAAATCTTGGCTCTACCTCTCATTCAATTTTTAAAACCTGTGCTTCTATTTCTTTTAAATCTGTAAAATGATGATAATAATACTGTCTCAGAAGGTTGTGGTGAGGATTAGTGGTGTTGATACATGTAAAGTACTAAGGACAGTGCCTGGAACATAGTAAATTGCTATATAAATACTTGCTATTATCAATATATTTTGGCCATTTTCTTATTAGCATTATTATGGTTATTATTCAGATAGAATATAGTCAAATTTAATTTAGAGTGTTGTCCTATAGTTTTATTTGGCTTTATGATTGTTCCTGGGGGAAAATTCTGCAGTTGATATGTGCGGAATTCTGTTTTCCAATTTTTTTTTGCAGTAACTCTGCATGAATCTGTTAATATTTTCCTTGTGTTGAGAGGCAGTCTCATTCTCTCACTATCCAGATATGGAAACTGAATCCCCACAGGGGAAAACAACTTACCCAAGATCACACAGAAATGATGGCTAAACCAGTAATAGAACCAAGGGCTTCTGACCACTAGTCCAAAGTTCATTCTGCTTGGCACAGAGACCAAGAACATTCACCTTGGGGACTGATACAATCTGAGCATCCTCAAACTCTATTCACCCACAAGAAGACTTGACACTCTATGATTCCAGGCATTCTCCAACAGATATCTTTCCTTTTTATCAAAATTGCAAGCACTTCAAAGGAAAGGACTGTGGCCTGACTACTTTGGAATTTTCATTGTATGCCATGCACTGTCCATCAAACTCTTGAAGGCAGAAATTATTGCCTATAACACCTTGGATTAATAAGGGCAGATGTTCTGATACTATATATAGAATGCCTGAAAGACTCCCAAAAAAACTGCTAGAACTGATAAACAAATTCAGTAAAGTCACAGGATACAAAATCAATCTACAGAAATCTGGTGCATTTCTATACGTCAATAATGAAGCAGGAGAAAGAGAAATTAAGAAAACAATCCCATTTATAACTGTACCAAAAATAACAAAATACCTAGGAATAAACCTAATCAAAGAGGTGAAAGGCCTGTATTCTAAAAACTATAAAACATTGATGAAAGAAATTGAAAAGGACACAAAGAAATGGAAAGACATTTCATGCTCATGGATTGGAACAAATATTGCTAAAATGTCTATACTACCCAAAGCAATCTACACATTAATGCAATCCCTATCAAAATACCAAAGGCATTTTTCACAGAGCTAGAACAATTATAAAATTTGTATGGAACCAGAAAACACCCCAAATAGCCAAAGCAATCTTGGAAAAGAAAAGCAAAGCTGGAGGCATCACAATTCCAGACTTCAAGTTGTATTACAGAGCTGTAGTAATCAAAACAGTATGGTACTGGCACAAAACAGACATGTAGACCAATGGAACAGAATGGAAAACCGAGAAATGAACCCACAACTATATGGTCACTTAATCTTCGACAAAGTAGGAGACAATATCCAATGGGAAAAAGAACATCTCCTCAACAAATGGTGTTGGGAAAACTGGACAGCAACATGCAAAAGAATGAAACTGGACCACTTTCTTACACCACACACAAAAATAAATTCAAAATGGATTACAGGCAGTAACTTTTTTTTTTTTTTTGAGTAGACTCTATGCCCAATGCGGGGCTTGAACTCATGACTCCAAGAACAAGAATCACATGCTTTACCAACTGAGCCAGCCAGATGCCCCAGGCAGTGACTTCTTTGACATTAGCCATAGCAACTTCTTTCTAGATGTCTCCTGAGACAAGGAAAACAAAAGCAAAAATAAAATATTGGGACTACATCCAAATAAAAAGCTTCTACATGAGGGCGCTTGGGTGGCTCAGTTGGTTAAGCGTCTGCTTTCGACTCAGGTGGTGATTTCAGGGTCCTGGGATCAAGCCCCATATAGGGCTCCCTGCTCAGCGGAGAGTCTGCTTCTCCCTTTCCCTCTGCCCCCTGCCCCTGCTGGTGTGCTCTCTTTCTCTCTCTCTCTCTCTCTCAAATAAATAAAATCTTTTTTAAAAAAGCTTCTGCATGATATACATATATATGATATTACATATACATATGATATTACTCAGCCATAACAAAGAATGAAATCTTGCCATTTGCGACAACATGGATGGAGCTAGAGAGTATTAGGCTAAGCAAAATAAGGCAGAGAAAGACAAATACCATATGTTTTCACTCATATGTAGAATTTAGAAACAAAACAAATGAGCAAAGGGGAAAAAAAAGAGAGGCAAACCAAGAAACAGACTCTTAACTATAGAGAAAAAAACAGGTTACCAGAGAGGAGGTGGGTGCAGGGATGGGTGAAATAGGTAATGAGGATTAAGGAGCGTACTCGTGATGAGCACTGGGTGTTGTATAGAACTGTTGTGTCACTATATTGTTACACCTGAAATTAATAGAACATTGTATGTTAACTAATTGGAATTTAAATAGAAGCTTAAAAAGGAAGAAACGTGGGAAAAAATAGGGGCAGATGCTCAATAAATGGAACTAATAAATACACCCCTCCTTGTTTTTAAAGAGAAATAGGGGGCAGGGAAGAAAATATTTATTAAGAAATTAATATGTGCCAGTCATTGTGCTGAGAAATTTCACTTTTTCCATTTAATCTCCAGAAATCTTTTTTTTAGATTTTATTTATTTATTTGAGAGAGAGAATGAGATAGATAGATAGAGAGAGAGAGCATGAGAGGGGGGAGGGTCCGAGGGAGAAGCAGACTCATTGCTGAGCAGGGAGCCCGATGCGGGACTTGATCCCAGGACTCCAGGATCATGACCTGAGCCGAAGGCAGTCGCTTAACCAACTGAGCCACCCAGGCGCCCTCCCCAGAAATCTTTTATGGCACTGTCAATTCCATTTTCTTTAAAGATTTTATTTATTTATTTGACAGAGAGAGAGACAGCGAGAGAGGGAACACAAGCAGGGGGAGTGGGAGAGGGAGAAGCAGGCTTCCCGCGGAGCAGGGAGCCCGATGCGGGGCTCCATCCCAGGACCCTGGGATCATGACCTGAGCTGAAGGCAGAAGCTTAACGACTGAAGCCACCCAGGCGCCCCGGTCAATTCCATTTTTTGATCAGGAAATTAAGGTTCAGACACGTTAGGCAACTCACTCTGAATCTCTTCACAAGTAAATGTTCAAGTTTGACACTTCTCTGGTGGACTACAACCTTACAGGGTAAGAGGTAGAGTCGGGAGGCAAGAGTCCTAGTGCTTTCAAGAGACTAAAAAAAGTTTTTTCTCATGAGGGAACCATGAAATCAACCACATAAATTGTGAAAATATAAATCATGGTTGTATTTTTCTGTGACAGTGTAGAAAATGCACATTTTAATCAAGCTAGAAAAAGAAAGAAAAATTATAAGTAGTTCAATCTTGCTCACTAAAAAAGAGAACTAGCATTACCGAATCCAGCAACCTGTCCCCCCTCCCTCCAGAAACATTTTATCCACACTAGAATTTTGAATGAAAGACAAAAAGATCAGCTACAGGATGTATATAGGGAAGGATGATGAGGCCTGGGTAACTTTTATAGCACAGAAAAGACCAGACCTTAAAAATGTTTAGTACCTGCATTAGGCTGGAAAATGGCCCCTAAAGATAATTAGGTCCTAATCCCCGGAATTTGTACATGTTACACTATTTGGAAAGGGGATCTTTGCAAATGTGATTGAGTTAAGGATCTTGAGATTGGGGGGGGTGTTATCTTGTATTACTCAGGTGGAACCTAAATGCAACCACAAGTGTCCTTTTAAGAGACAAGCGGAGGGAGTAGTGAAACACCCACAGAGGAGGAGGCAGAGATTGGAGAGATCTGGCCCCAGGCTAAAGAATACAGCAACTTTCTCTTCTCCCGGAGAAGCTGGAGAGGCAAGAAGCATATTTTCCTCTTGAGGCTCCAGAGGAATTTTGGTCCAGTGAAACTGATTTCAGACTTCTGGCCTCCAGAACTGAGAGAGAATCAATTTCTGTTGCTTTAAGCCACCAAGTTTGTGGTAATGTGTTACAGTAGTCACAGGAAACGAATGCAGTACCCCTGTGTTATCTAAGTCTCCTGCTGTCCTCTGTCTTTAATGCTTATACGGTCGTTGAACAAAATAATGTATTTAAAGAGTTCAATACAGTTTTAGTACACAGTAAGTGCTCAACAAATGCTGTTACTAGAACATTAGTTATAGTATCTGTAGTAGCCACCGTTTTTCAGGCACGTTCCTTGCCGCCTCAGGGACTGTATGTCCCAAGATCCTCTTTGCCTGGGTTCCACCTCCCATTATATTCTGGGACTTGTAGTCCGGAAGTGGGTGACGGATTCATCAGCGCGCAGGCGCAGTGGCGCGGATTCCCGGAACAACCGGCAGAGGCTCCCAGGATGAGCGGGTGGCGGTGGCTGCTGCTGCGGCGGAGGCGCTGACAGGACACGAGCTCTATGCCTTTCCGGCTGCTGGTCCCGCTCGGCCTCCTGTGCGCGCTGCTGCCCCTGCACCATGGTGCGCCAGGCCCGGATGGCACCGCGCCCGACCCCGCTCACTACAGGTGAAGGGGGTCAGGGTCCTGGCGCTTCCATAGTTGGGGAAGGAAAAGCGCAGACTCGGTCCTTTTCTTTTCCCTAAGTCCCAGGAGCCCCCACCCTGACCTGCTCGGACCCCGCCACTGGGCTCAGGTGGTAATTCCCACTTTCCGTCCTATTTGTCCTTTCCCCGGCCTTATTTCTTGTACCCCGCACCAGGGAGCGAGTCAAGGCCATGTTCTACCACGCTTACGACAGCTACCTGGAGAATGCCTTTCCCTACGACGAGCTGCGACCTCTCACCTGTGACGGGCACGACACCTGGGGCAGGTAGTGCGAGTGGAGGAGCAGGGGGGCGGCTTGGGTGTGGCAGTCCGGCCCTAGGCGGGGTGGGGGGGGGGGGGGTCTCCTGGGGCTGGTGGCTTCACGGCCTCCTCACCAGTTCCGGAAAAGCTCCTAGCGAGGGTGAGGCCGTGTTCCCTCCAATTCAGGGCAGCACCGCCAGGATCCACTCCACCCAGCCTCCTGGAAAGTGGGATCCCACCGTGGAAAAAGCCTGGGTTAGCCTGGTGGACTGGACCTCTGGGCTCCAACCACGACAGTAAGAGGCACCAGCAATGGGGATTTGGACACGTGGACAAATCTCTGAAGTCCTAGGCTATCGAGGAAGGGCTCCAAGAAGTCAGAAGACCCAACCCCTCATATCATAATTGGGCGAACAGGCCCAGGAGAGGGTGTAACTCTTCCAAACTTGAAACTTTAGAGCATTTGTTGTTAGTAACTGAAACACACTCACATTACTGACTGCTTCTTGAGATTGCAGCCCAAAATGTCACCTCAGCATCATTTCCCTTAACCACCCACCTGCTACAGGTCACTCTCACAAATCACCCTATTTATTTATTTATTTATTTATTTATTTATTTATTTATTTAGTAGCACTTCTCACTCTGATACTACCATTTTCACTCGTCTGCTAGTTTGTCTTTCTCACTTCCACTAGAATAAACATTTATGAGATGGAATTCTCTGTCTTGTCTCTTGCTGAGTGAGTGAAGAATCATTGCATTTAGCTGAGGCTGACATTGATTAAACACTGTGCTAAGCATTTTACTTGTGTCTTCTCATTTAATTCTCTTAACACCCCTAGGAGTTAAGTGCTGTTTTCTCCATTTAACAAATTAGTATGCTAAGAACGGGAGAAGTTAACAAGATTTGTGCTGGTTTTCTTTTTTTAGCTGAAAAAAAAATGTAAGCAAATGGCAGATTCAAGCAGTACAAAATCATATACAATAAAGTAAGTCTCTCCGATACCCTAGAACTCCAACCACTGTTGACTTTCTTGTGTATCCTCCCCAAAATGTTTTCAGTTTATACCATCATATAAGTATGTGTATCTTTTTAAACCAGCTTTGTAAAGGCATAACTTACATATAATAAAATGAACGCATTTAAAGCATATAGTAGCCACTATCACAGCCAAGGTAGAGTACATTTCTGTCATGCTAAAAGTCCCCTTGTGCCCCTTTATAGTTGATCCCTCCACCACCACTGGCCTAAACAACTGCTAATCTGCTTTCTGTCTATATGTCTCTTTTTGAAAATGCAGATAGAAGCATACCTCACTGCCTATTCCTTGTCTTTTTCATGTAACGATATAATTTGAATATTTTAACATTAGCCCATAGAACTCTTGATAACAGTCTTTTTTGACAACTTCATAGTTTTGCACTCTTTAAATGTACTGCAATTTAGATAATCATTCTTCAACTGGTGTATGTTTGGGTTACTTCTAACTTTTTGCTATTCTACACAATACCGCCATGAGCATTCTCAAGTATACGGCTCTGTACACATTGAGATAAATTCCTAGATGTGGAAAAGCCTGTGCCCTTAGCTACAATCTTATACTGCCTCCCTATGGCAGAGAAGAATGCTGGTGCATATAGATGATATGGTTAACCACAGTTGAGCAATATCAGCCCATCCTCCCAGGTGCATTAAATGGGTTAGAGCTTCTTGGCAATTTTCACTACGGCTTCTGTGTTGTGACTGGAAGCGAGATAGGCAGAGGCATTGCTGTGCCTCACTTATTATTTTTTGGGGTATCTGATCTGGGGCAGCCTTACTATCTTGTGTTTGATTTTCTTACTAAGCAGCTGGGATTTCTGTCCTTTTACAGTTTTTCTCTGACGCTAATTGATGCCCTGGACACTTTGCTGGTAAGTGTCTTGACAATTGCTTTTCCTCACCACCGTTGTGTAACCAAGATCCTTCCTCTTTTGGCAGCTTGACTGTGGGTGAAAAACAAATTCTTCACTTAAGCCTTTTATTTTTATCTCTGGATTCTGAACCATGAGGTTCTGGTTGCCCAGCCAGGTAGAGAAAAAGGATGAATTCCAAACATTGCAGGGTCATTTATTCAGCAGATGTTTATAGAGGAACTGTTATGAACACAGCACTGGGATAGGCCTATATAACTGTGGGTGATATGGAGACTTTGAGACCCTCTTTGTTTTCAGAGGCTTATATTCTAACTGGACATGTTCGTGATAAAAAAATATTAGCAGTAACTAGTTCGTGTGTTATGTATAGGGCTTGTCCTAAGCACTTTATATGTGTTATCTTGTTTAATCCTTCCAACAACCCCATGAGGTACGTACCTTTACTCCTTCTTAGTGTGGGGAAATCTGATGCTTGGAAAGGTAAAATGGGTTGGCCAGGGTCCACAGCTGTGAAATGGCAGGGCTAGGACTTGAGTTTAACTCTGTATGACAGCCAAGTCTTTTTTTTGAAGATTTTTTTTATTTACTTGAGAGAGAGAGCACGAGCAGGGGAAAGGGGTAGAGGGAGAGGGAGAAGCAGATTCCCTGCTGAGCAGGGAGCCCGATGCAGGACTTGATCCCAAGACCCTGGTGTCATGACCTGAGCCAAAGGCAGACACTTAACTGACTGAGCCACCCAGGTGACCCTATATCATGCCAAGTCTTAATTGTCCTACTTAAAAAGGCCGCAGGAGGGCGCTTGGGTGGCTCAGATGGTTAAGCGTCTGCCTTCGGCTCAGGTCATGATCCCAGAGTCCTGGGATCGAGTCCCGCATCGGGCTCCCTGCTCCTTGGGAGCCTGCTTCTCCCTCTGCCTCTCTCTCTCTCTCTCATGAATAAATAAATAAAATCTTTAAAAAAAAAAAGAAACGAAATTTCTGTTAAAAAAAAAAAAAGGCCACAGGAGAAGATATAATTAACAACTTTCTCCCTACTTCACGATTTCTGGTTGTCTGTCACGTCTTCTCATTTTTATATATTAATAGCGTTTACATGGTTGTGATCACCTTGCAGATATAATTTCGCTTTTTTTCCCTTAATGTTAATTTGTATGTACTTGTCCACTCATCAAATATTTATTGGGGGCCCCCTGTATGCCAAGCACAGTGCTAAGCTCTGGAGTTATAGTTTTAAGTTTAAATAGATATGGTCCCTGCTTTCTTGGAGTTACGACTTTTGTGAGGGAGACAAAGAATCAAAGAATAATCCTAAAGGACATAGAATTACAAATTGAGGTGAGTGCTCCAAAGGAAGAGAACATGGTTCTGTGAGTGGTCATGTAACAAAGGAAGCGGACCTAGACTGAGGAGGTCAGGGAGGACTTCCCTAAAGCAGTGAAGTGACACTTCAAGTAGGGATCTGAAAGAGAAGTCAGTGTTGACTAGGGAAGTGGGGGAGGACAGAGTGTTCCAGGCAAGGGCCTCACGGCAGGAGAGAGCGTGGCAGATGCAGGGAATTGAAGGAGGGCCAGTGTGTCTGGGATGTGGAGAAGGAAATGCAGGAAGCAAAGTGGACCTGGAGGCCTCACTGGGGACCAGGATGATGGAAGCCCTTGTTCACTATGTTAAGGATTTTGATTTCTAATTTGAGAGCAATGGAAAGCCACTGAAACATTTTAAGTAGAGGGCAGGAAATGCTGAGATTTCTCTTTTGAGAAGATCACTAACTGCAGTGTGGGAAGAGATTCATGTAATCATTCAGTAAGCATTTGTCGAGAATTGCTCCATGGGCTGTGCTTGGCACCCTGGGGGAAGGCAGGAATGAATGAGGCTCCTTCCCAGGTAAAGATTCTGTTAATATGGAAAGAAACAGATGCTGTAAGAGTTGTGTGGATATAGTTAATGCAGTCTTTTACAGGATGAAGAGGTTCATTTTAGCTGGAGGAATCAGAGGCTTCCTTCCTAGAGAAGTGACATTCTGATAATCAGAGCCAGGTTGGATTTGGAAATGGGAAGACACGTGGTGGAGAGATTCGGCAGAGGGCAGAGCATGTCTCAAGCCAAAAAATTGGGGCATAGTGGGTACAGTTTTTCTGAAGCAGATGAGGATAGGTTAGAAGAAGACGAACAGTGAGAAACGTGGTCAGAAGGGTAGGTTGAGGGGCACCTGGGTGGCTCAGTCGGTTAAGTGTCTGCCTTTGGCTCGGGTCATGATCTCAGGGTCCTGATATCGAGCCCCGCATCAGGCTGCCTGCTCCACGGAGCGTCTGCTTCTCCCTCTCCCTCTGCTGCTCCCCCTGCTTGTGCTCTCTCGCTCTCTCAAATAAATAAATAAAATCTTAAAAAAAAAAAAAAAGGTTGAGTCCACATCATTGAACGCCTTGAATGCTGAGATAGAATTGTTCTGGTTCCAAGTGACAGAGACCCAGTTCAAAGAGACAAGACGGGAATTTACTGAGTCAGATAACTAAAAAGTCTGGGTAAAGGCTGGCCTCAGACTCAGCTGGATCCAGGCACACAAACAGTGTCTTCAGGAGTCTCCATCTGTTAGCTCTGCCTCCTTTGTTGGCTGTGTTCTCGGGCTCTCCTTATGCTGGCAGAGTAGCCAAGAGTAGCTCCAGACTTCCCAGTCAGTGTGTATGGGAAGAATCAGCCCTTTTGCATTAATTCCAGGAACTGAGTCTCATTGATCTGGCTTGGGCCACACACTTATTCCTGAACCATTCACTGGCCAAGGGATACAGTACAGTGGTCCAGATCAAGTGCCCATTCTTACAGCTGAGGGAATGGGGTCAGCCTCTCCCAAACCGCAGGAATGGCTGTGGAAGAAGAGTGATTCCTCAAGAGAGAATTAGGGTACTGCTATCAGAATAAAAAGTATTAGAATCACATTTGGCTGACGGTTTAAATGAAGAGGGTTTAATTTTCTCAAGTGAAAGGAAGTCTGGAGGTAATTTCTAGCATGGGGTTGGCTGTTCAACTGTGCCATCAGAGACCAAGCTCTTTGTCTGTTTCCATTCTACCATCATTAGTGTACTGGCTTTCATTTTCATGCTTAGTACCTCAAGGTCTAAAATGGCTGCCACAGCTCCAGAAATCAAGTCTGCTCTCAAGACAGGAAGAAGAGTAAACAGCATGCCAGCAGTGTCTGTCCCTTTTTATTTAGGAAAACAGAAGCTTTCCCTTCCTCAAGGCTTAGGTAACACAGTCACCTCTAACAGCAAAGGAGGTAGAGAAAGCAAGTATCTGGATTTCCAGCCTCTATAGAGGGAGGCTACCAGGGTAAAAGAGATTGGAAATCAGTGTTGGACCAACCAACCTGAAGTGTTTTCCACGAGGATGAAGGTGACCAGAGAAGTCTGAAAACAACAGATACCCACTGCAAATGTCAAACTAGGATTTCCTAATGTGGTCTACAGTCTATATTGTTTCCATTAAGTGGGTACATAGTGACTCTTGAATTGGTACCTAAGAATTTACTTAACCGGTCTCTTGGTATTGGGTGATTTCTAGATCTCAGTGTTTCCTTCTCCTGTCACCAGTCCTAGAACAGAAACTGGAGGTCTTAAGTTGAATAAGCAAGGGCCACACCAGCATAGGATCCCAGACTCTTGATCCAACATCTTCAGTGCCTTAAAGCCTGAGAGAGCCTCACTGTCAAGTCTCTCTTCCCTTCCAGATTTTGGGGAATGTCTCGGAATTCCAAAGAGTGGTTGAAGTGCTCCAGGACAACGTAGATTTTGATATTGATGTGAATGCCTCCGTCTTTGAAACCAACATCCGAGGTGAGGGCTGCCTTCTAGGGCCTTTGGAAGAAAAGAGATTATGGAGTTTTGCCTCTGTGTAAACGAAGAGGTGGTAAATAGGATCATAAGGGTCAACCCTGCGAGGGCACTTGACCCAAACCAGTGACTGACAAAGATCATTCCCCCATCAGAGGGTGGCGTGTGGAGGTCTCAGGATTCCCCCATCAGTTTCAGAAATGAGCAGGGGACAGAGAAAAGACTGGAAAGAAATGTGCCAGAACGACTGCTCTATTTAATATATATTTGGTGCTAGGCTTACAGCCAGCCATGAACAAGAAGGATGTAACCCTTGCCTTCTTGGAGCTTATTATCTAGGAAGTGCTATCCAATAGAACTTTCTATGATGATGGAAATATTCTGTATCTATGTTGTCCAATGATGTATCCACTAGTCACACATGGCTTTTGAACATTTGAAATGTGTCTACTGTAACTGAGAAATTGAATTTTTAATTTCATTTAATTTTAACAAATTTAAATTTAGTGACATGGGGGCACTTGGGTGGCACAGTTGGTTAAGTGTCCAACTCTTGGATTCGGCTCAGGTCATGATCTTGGGGTCGTGAGATTGAGCCCTGCATTGGGCTCTGCACTCAGCGTGGTCTGTTTAAGACAATCTCTCCCTCTGCCCCTCCCCCCCAAAATAAATAAATAAACCTTAAAAAAAATAGTGGCATGTAGTTCATGATTATTGCATTACACGGTGCAAGTCTAGGGCATTAGTTTCCAAAGCTGGCTGTCCATCGGAACCACTTGGGAGCTTTAAAAAAGCTGAATGTTTAGGTTCCTCTCTAAACCTAATGAATTGGAATTTCTGGGTTGGGTCCTAGTAGTAATATTATTATCAGGTTTCCAGTGATTCTTTTTTTTTTTTTCTTTTTATTTATTTATTCATGAGAGACAGAGAGAGAGAGAGAGAGAGGCAGAGGGAGAAGCAGGCTCCCAAGGAGCAGGGAGCCTGATGCGGGACTCGATCCCAGGAGCACCCTGGGATCATGACCTGAGCCGAAGGCAGACGCTTAACCATCTGAGCCACCCAGGCGCCCAGGTTTCCAGTGATTCTTATGAAGCTAGTACAACCCTTATTTTCAGTGAACCCCTAGACCACCAGTGGCTCAACAAACTGTCACTTCTGGAGGCCAAGTTATATTTTTTCCCCTTATTTTGTACATGTTTTGCAGTTAAACTTGTACTGCAGGTATATGATAACATTTTTAGAAAGATTACAGAGCAGAGGGACAGCATGATACAAAATCCTGGTTTAGGGATCAGACCCGAGTTCAAGGCCATGTTCACTGTTTGCTGTGTTATACGCAGCTTCTGAGTCCGATTTATCATCTGTGAGTTAAGATTCCCTTGTACCTTTGTTGCTGATACGAATGTAATTATACCAGCTTTCTTTTGGTTGGTGGGGTTCATTGACCGGGATCTCTTTCTGCTCTTTCACTTTTAATCTTTCTTTATTTTTGTGATCAGATAGATCTTTTAGAAATTACATATTTTGTTTGTTTATCCATTCTGACAGTCTTTTCTTTTAACGGAAGCATTTAATCCATTTACGTTTACTCTAATTACTTAGGTATTTGCATTCATCTCTGTGGTATTGTTTTGTGCCGTTTGTCCCAGCTTCTCTATGTTCTTTTTCACTCTCCTTTTTTTTAATTTTTTTTATTTTTTGGTGCCTTCTTCAGATTGATATTTTTTCCCCTTATTCCATTTTCCTTTTACTAATGTAGAAACTATGCTCAGTCTCTTGCTTTTTAAATAATTCTCCTGGAAAATTTAACAAACTTAACAAAAGTCTAGAGTTAACGACAATCTTTATTCTCCCGAATAATACAAAACCTGGCTCTGAGACTATTCTGACCTGTATGCTATAGTTATGTATTTTAGTTTTTTTTTGTTTTAAGCCCTCCATACATTATTGCTGTTCTATACAGTTGAGGTTTTGGATTTACTCATATATTTACCACTTCTTTGACCATCTTTCCTTCCTGTGTCTCAGACTTTACATATGTGATCCCTTTCGTTCTATCTGAAGCACCTCCTTTAGAAAGTCCTCTAGTGCAGGTGTGTTCTTGGCAGATTTTCACAGCTTTTGTTTATATGAAGTGTCTTTATCTCACTGCCTTTGTTGGGTCTTTGAGGGATAATTTTGCAGGATGTATGATTCTAAGTTGATGGTGTTTTCTTGTAGCACACTGAAGAAATCTTTCCATTGTCTTCTCATTTCATTTTCATTGTTAAGAGGTAATCTGTCGGTCTAATTGTTATGTTTTGCAGATGATCGGTTTTATTTATGCTGGCTTCCCCCTCCTTTTAAAAAAGTTTTGTTACGGAAGTTTTCAAAAATATATAAAAATAGAGAAAATAATATAATGAAATACATGTACTCAACATCCAATTTCAATAATCATTGTTACATAGACTCTGCTCTTAAGAGCTTTATTTTCCTTCGGTGTTCTGAGGTTTACTGGGATGTGCATAAATGCGGATTTCTTTTTATTATCTTGCTTGGGATTCCTGGATCTGAGAATCAGTGTCATTCACTAGTTTTCAAAAGTTCATAACTATTTTCTCTTCAAGTATTGCCTCTCCCCCATTTCCTCCCTCTTCTCTTTTTAGAACTCTACCCAGAGAGATGTTACACCTTCTTATTGTATCCTCCAAATCTCTTCGGTATATTTTAAAAACAATTTTGTCTCTTTATGTTGCATTTTGGGTAATTTTTTGGAATCTGTCTTCTAGTCCACTGACTCTCTCTTCAGATATCTTATTTGCTATTAAACCTATCTATGGAATTTTAATTCCAATTATTATATTTTTCACTTTTAGAAATTCCATTTGGTTCTTTTGTAAATAAGCTTGGTCTTTTTTATAATTTCTTGCTACTTACTTGCCTATTCCAAACCTTTCTTTTATTTCTTTAAACATTTCCACATAATTATTTTGTATTCTGTGTCTGATAATTCCAATATTTGATGTATTGGTAAGTCTTATTCTCTTGTCATTTCTGCTGGTTTGTACTTCCAATGCCTTGTTTCTTTGTATGTTTTGTGATTTATTTAGATTTTAATGTACACTCATTCCCTAGACTTTATCTCTGGGCTTCTTTGAGGCCTAGATTGAAGGTAGGTTCTTCCAGGTAGAGTTTTTGTTTACTTCTGCCATTTGGCTGGAGGTACTGTTTCCCAAAAACTGCTTTATGCCAAAGGTTTGAGTTTTCCTAGACCACTCAGTTAGTGTGAATTCAAGCTGTAAAACTTAGTACCAGCCTGAAGTTACTAATTCTTAGGGAAGCTATTTTCCGCCTGCCCCCTTCCCTTTACTTGGTATCAAGATCTAAGGCATTTCCTTACTGTATGCTAGGGGAGGTGTGTAGGGTTTATTTTTAATCCTTCCTTATACAGACTATATAATTCTTTCAGATCCCAACTATATGGAGGTATCTTTTATCAGACTTTCCACTTTGGGTAGGTTCTGCCTTTGTTTCTTATTCCCCCTCTGACAGGAAAAGGGGAAACTGAAGCTCAAGGTCACCATTTTTTTGTTTTCAAGGAGAGGGCCATTCAGGATATCTATTCAGCCATATTTCCAGATACAGAACATTTATGTCTTTACATAAGTCCTAAGTATTGTATCATAAATCCAAATAGATGAATTAATACAATGAAAGTAATAACTACTCTGCCTTCCCTCCCCCCCCACCCCGCCCAGGTCTCAGAGGGGATTGGGAGACAGAGTGACCAAGTGGAATGAGTACAGGTTTTGCAGTCAGACAGACCTGGCCCCACCACTTGCTAGATTGGTGACCCAGGGCAAGTCATTTTACCTCTCTGACTCTCAGTATCTTCACTTGAAGAGGGGACAGTAGTACCTAGTGCTTGGTATACAATAGGGACTAAAAACAAGTGATAGCCATTGTTTTGGGGACCCACCAAGAGAAAAAAAACTTTGTAAACTTAACAGTGTACCAGTATGTGGGACTAAGGGATTCTTTCACTAGGTGGCTCTAGCCCCTTCCCAGTAGCCACCCAACAGAGCATGCAGGGTTAATTTACACAAGGGTAAGACTGGTCTTTGGGACTCTGACGCTTGTGTTTTATTCTCTCTGTAGTGGTAGGAGGACTTCTATCTGCTCACTTGCTGTCAAAGAAGGCTGGAGTGGAAGTGGAGGCCGGCTGGCCCTGCTCTGGGCCTCTCCTGAGGATGGCTGAGGAGGCAGCCCGAAAACTCCTCCCAGGTAAGACCCCCGCTGACGTCGGGCAGAAAGGAAGTCCAGTAGGTCCTGCTTCTCTTGCTGGAGACCAGAGTGGCAATGCCGAGTTATTTTCTGCTGTTCTCACCCGAACACTTGCTCTCTCTGCCTCTGGGCACCCACCATGGAAATCAGGAGAGTCCTGGGCATTTCCAGGGCTTGCTGGGACCCTGGCCCAGGATGGGTGAGCTGACCTCCTTACTGTTTGCAGGGTGGCACTGAAGGCCAGCCTGGTGGGTAGAAGGCTCTTGCTCTTATTTGAGAGAGCCCTTTTGCCCCCTCCCTGGCCCACACACTGCTGGGATAAAGGGGTTCCAGAGAAGAACCTCGATCTGTGTGTTAGGAGCCCCTGATTCTGGTCTAGCCAATGTCTTGACGAAGCCACTCTTCTCTCCTTGGTTCAGTTTCCCCATCTATCAAAAGGGAATCATAATTCCCACTTGCCTGCCACAGTGGCTTTTTGAGAGGCATAAAATGAGGTCAGAAAGAAGAAAGTGCTTGGAGAACCTCAAATACCACTGAAACGCAAAGGACTTGTTTTGTAGCTAAGCTGTGTCCAGTGCTGCGGACCAAGCCTCAGTGTATTTGTTTGGTGGGGCGTAGCTGAGCTCGGCTGCATCAGCTGGACACTGTGTTCTCTTCAGGGTGTGGTGGAGACTCTGGGGCTGTTCACACCCAAACACATCACTCTAGGCTTTCATCAACCTCTCGGCCACCACAGTTCTCCCTTTCTGGAGAAGAGCGGAGGAAAGTGAGTGAGCTGCGTTCAGATCCACTCAGGGCTCATGGCCCATAGCCTGCGTGTCCCCTTACAAACATCATATCCTGTGTGATTCATCCATGTAGCACAGTGCTTGGTTGCTCCCCCCTCCTTTTTTTTTTTTGGTCATTAAGAATCATTTTGTGTTGAGAAATATACATATTGGAAAGTGCATATTGGAGCAAGCCCCCGTGGAACTGCCATTCAGGTGAAGAAATAGGATTTTGTCACTCCCCCTCTTTTGAACACTGCCTGACTTTTCTGAAATGCTTCTGTGAGCCCCGTGGTTGTGACTTGGCGTTCGCCTCGCTTGCCACTTGTGCCTGCCACACAGCAAGTTTGCCCCTTACACTCAAGTCGCTGGACCTTGTGGTTCTTGGAAGTTTGATAACTTCGTTCACAATTTGGTGACGCATGGGCTACTCTGGGGTTATTTGACCTTTTGGGCTAGAGAGGAAATCTCTGCCTCTGGCTGTTTGTCTAGCTCCTTGCCTTGAGTTGGAAGGCACCAGGGTGGGAGGGGCAGAGCGTAACAGAGTGGGCGTGTGGCGGGCATTCCCATCCCAGCTCTGTTTGGCTCTCTCTGTATGACCTTTGAGTCACTTCCTTACAGACATGACTTTTCCTACCTATAAATTGAGGGTTGGACCACATCAGTAGTTTAGCGATTTATATCCTTTAAAAAAAATGATAATAGTTTAGCCCCAAAACTATTTAAAGCAGGAATCTCAAACTGCTTCCTCTGGGACTGCTCCAGGTCTGCAGATAGGTTTTATTTGGTCATAATTATGTTTGGAAAAGCATATGAGGGGAATCGGACGAAGGTGGTCAAAGATACAAACTTCCAGTTATCCATAAGTACTGCGGCTGTGATGTACAACGTGATGACTGTAGCTAACAGCCATGTGATAGGTTTGAAAGTTGCTAAGAGAGTAGATCCTAAAAGCTCTCATCACAAGGGAAAAAAACCAAATGTTTTCTTTTTGCATCTATACGAGCTGATGGATGTTAACTTACTGTGTTCATCATCTCACCATATAGGTAAGTCAGGTCTTTATGCTGTACGTCAGTTATATCTCAATAAACTCAAAAACAGAGAAGTATATGAAAGGCTTCTCATGGGGCATGCTCTTCAGGGTGCCACAAGCACCCCCACTTCCTGCGGCTTAAACCCTACGTGCTTCCCACTACGTTACTTGCCTGGCCTCTGAAGGCATCGTGTAAAATACTGAAAAGTGAAGCTGCTCCAGCCCAAGTGGGCATGCATGGGCATGGCAGCCTGGAGCACAGCCCATCACTTGCCTCCTCATCATGGGCAATAGCCCAAAGGTCCCATTGATCAATACTTGACAGCATCTGGGTTAGGTGGCCACCAAGGGCCTGTATTCATGACATCTATCCCTCTCTGGCTCCGTCTGTAGCAGATCACCCAGGAGATAGAGAGGGAAGTGCTGGTTGAGTGTTGAACCATCCCTGTGTCCCCACTCCTGTCTGGGATCATTACTTTGTGATTATTCAGCATTTCAGACCCCCACTGGCATGCCGTATGGGACAGTGAACCTGCTTCATGGTGTGAACCCGGGAGAAACCCCTGTCACCTGTACGGCAGGCATCGGGACCTTCATTGTGGAATTTGCCACCCTGAGCAGCCTCACTGGTGACCCCGTGTTTGAAGATGTGGCCAGAGTGGCCCTCATGCGCCTCTGGGAGAGCCGGTCAGATATTGGGCTGGTAGGTCGGCTGCTACCCTTTCTGTCTGAGCCAAGTCGGCCACCGTAGCCCCTGCTTGTAAGACTTGTGGCTCCGAGCAGTAAGTTGCAGCCCAGCCAAGGGACACTTAAGGTGACCTCAGCAGTGGCCCAAGACTTAGCATCAGGACACTGCAATTTAACCAAGCCTCCAGTTCAAGTTTTAGCCCAGGGGAAGAGAGCACGAGAGGGCACATCCTCTGGTAGGGAGAGGGGGCTGTGTTGAGTTTGATTCCTTGAGCTTCTCTTGATTTCTAGGAAGTGGGTCATATGCTTCTTGCCCGTGACTCACATGGCGACCTTAGATCACCAGCCCATCTGGCCCTCATTTTTACTGTCTGTTTGTGTTTGTTAAACTGGGTTTTTTAGAACACCAGTGCTGAGAGATGTTGAATGGTTAGCACTGTTGATCCTTGAGAAAACACAGTTTTGAACTGCATGGGTCCACTTATACACAGATTTTTTACAATGCAGTACTATAAACATATTTTCTCTTCTATATGATCTTCTTAGTAACACTTTATTTTCTTGAGCTTACTTTATTGTAAGAATACAGTACGTAATACATATAACATGTGTTAATTGACTGTTTATGTTATCAGTAAAGCTTCCACTCAAGAGCAGGCTATTAGTAGTTAGGTTTTGGGACAGTCAAAAGTTATATACAGATTTTTGACTGTGTGGGGCTAGGCACCCCAACCCCTGCATTGTTCAAGGGTCAACTGTAGTGTCTTTTTTTGGAGAATCATAATGAACATGAATAGGTTAAAGGTTATGAAGTCCTGTGATAGATAAATCTGTTTAACTTTGCTTAACTCAACATTTTCCAAACTTATTTGACCCTAGAGCTTCCCTTTCTTCTCCAATACCTATTAACCTTTGAGCCAGATGATCTCTAAGGTTGGTTTCAGCTCTTAAATCAGATAATCCAGTGAAACTAACAGTAATTGAGCCAAAGCTATCCAGGAAATAGCACTAGGTTTAGTCAGAATTGGCCTTGGCCTTGCTACGTCGAAACCTTGTGACCCTGGACAAGTCACTCAACCTCTCTGATCCTCAGTTACTGGAGCAGTAATGTTGATATATTCATAGTTCCTTTGGTGAGTCATTATGACTTGGAAAGATTGAGTTGTCTGAAAGTTGTTCAAGCAGGGATACATTTTATGCAAGTCTGGTTCTAAGTTTGAAAAGTGAAACTTGTATGAGGAATCCTTGAAAATCCCTTAAGAAGATGCCACTCTGGAGACCTATAGTAACTCCCTTAGTAGGTCCAACACAAGCAGGTTTTTCTCTAGCACTGGAACTGCAGTGGACTCCATATTCTCTCAGCCCTTACCATCTCTCTGTGCACACTGGCTTGTCTTCCGACTGTATCTCTTTCCCTCCGGGCCTTCTGTGATGCCCGGAGCCTGCTCTGTTTGCCTTTAGCTGGAAGTTCCAGGACTTAATGCTACCTGGAGCAGTTCTCAAAATCAGTGACAGATATTGATAGGAGTTTGTGGCCTCCCAGCCCCACACCCTGATAGCCTGCATGTCTCCCAAGAGTACTGGGGTGCCTGCCTTGCATCTGACTGGCCAGTCAGGGGTATGGGGAGATCCTTGTTTGGTCTTGAGCCCTCCCTTGGGACTGTGTGTGTGTGTGTGTGTGTGTGTGTGTGTTTGCGTGTCTCTCTGTCTCTCTCTTTCTCTCTCCTCCCAGGTTGGCAACCATATCGATGTGCTCACTGGAAAGTGGGTGGCACAGGACTCAGGCATCGGGGCTGGCGTGGACTCCTACTTTGAATACCTGGTGAAAGGAGCCATTTTGCTCCAGGATAAGAAACTCATGGCCATGTTCCTAGGTAAAAAGGGCGGGGTAAGGAGGCTTTTGCCCTGATTTCTCCCATTTACGTGTGGTTTATTTATAAACTTTCAGTTGCTCCCAAGTGCCCACAGACTCAGTTCTGAGTGCCTGAGTCTGTATTCAGAGCCAGCATAGACTTACCACTGCCTCCTTGGTGCCCACTGAGACCTCTTCAGGCCTTTCTGCAAGAGCCATGTGAACTATGCTGTGTTCTCTGTGTGTGGCCCTGGGTTTCTTATTTTCTGGCCATTGCACATGTGTTCCCTTTGCCTAGAATACCTTTTTTCCTGTCTTCATGTGTCCAAATCTTATTCACCCTTTAAGGCCCAGCTGAAATGTCACCTTGCCCACAAAGTAGCTTGATCCCTCCTTAGGATTTAGGCCTTCAGCACCTTTTGTGCAGTCAGCTGTCATCCACAGTTAACAGCTCTTCCTACTGAGTGCAGTGTCTATGCCTTATTCATCTTTATATTTCCCACAGTGCTTTGTATGAGGTAGGTAGTTGATTAATGCCTGTTGAATAAAAGCATTTTACCCTCCAAGCCCTTGGACACTAATAATAATGAAATCGAGGAATTGTTGGGCACCAAGTAATAACTATTATTATAGCTACCATTTATTTATTCAGCACATATTTAGTGAATACCATTGATGGGTCAAGTGCCACACCAAGCACCAAACATGGACTATTTCATTTCATCCTTACAGTACTATTTGAGATTGTCTTATTTATTTGCCTGTGTATTTGGTACTTCATTTAGATAATAATTTATTGTGCATATTTATTATGCACTATCCTAGTGTTGAGGATTCCGCAGTGAACAAAACAAAGTCCTGCCATTCATGGATTTACAGTCTAGGGAGAGGTATAAGTTCAAGTTCCCACTAGAATGTAAGTGCCCCAGGCCTGCATTTTTGTCTTGTTTGCCACCCTGTAGGTACCCGTACCTAGTAGATGTGCAGTGAATATTGTTGAGTGAATGAATGACTGAATAATCCCATGAGGTGTATACGGATTACTCTCCCCACTCTAGAGATAATGAGACTTAGCCTTAAGAAGGAAAACCTTACCCAAGGTCACAGCTAGCAAGTGGTAAGGCTAGAGCTGGAAGTTGAGTCTGGAAGTTTAGCTCCAGAACCCATGCTCCTTCCTCTGTGCCTTGTTGCTTCCTAGTCTGCTTTGAAGCTACACCATCATATGGTCTTCCAAAAGTGTAAGTCCGTGCTTCTGTGGTCAAGACCTGCCTTTCATCTCCATAATCACTGATGTGTCTTATTGCATCTTCTCTGCAGAATATAACAAAGCCATTCGGAATTACACCCGCTTCGATGACTGGTATCTGTGGGTGCAGATGTACAAGGGGACTGTGTCCATGCCAGTCTTCCAGTCCCTAGAGGCCTATTGGCCTGGTCTTCAGGTAGGAATGATCAGAGGGGTGGACATTTTTTTCTGGAACTGACAAAACAGGCTCATTCTGATGTATAAGTCAAAGTATTTCAGTTGCTTGAGTGCTTGGGTTGGAGACAGAAGAGATACCTGGAGTGAATTAGACTTAAGATTCTGCCAAGCTGAATTTTCCAAAGGGAGCTCTAAGGTGTCAGGAACTGAGCTTCCAGTTTGCTGTGAAATGTGATACCACTTAAAGTAGCAAGTGTCTTTCCAGGCTGGGCAGTAACAGCCATTGGCAACAACTGTTTGTCCACTGGACATTTCTGTCAAATCTCCTCATTCTTGACAGCAGGCCTGAGAAAGGGCGTGAAAGCAGCTGGGGCTGCCCTGCGTGCCATCATTATTGTTTTCCATTGCATGATCTGATGGAGTCACAGCTGGGAGGGCCGGATTTTGGAACCCATCTAACCAACCCCCTATGAATACCACAATATTTTTATAAGATAGTTTCTTTTTTTATTTTAAGAAAAGGTAATATCGTGTAGATGGTGGTAAATTTTAAAAGCACACCAAGGAATACAGTGAAAAGTAAATCTCGAGCTCCCACCCTCAAACCCCCTCCCCAGTCCAGCTCCTATTATCAGTTTTCTGTGTATATCTTTCTAGAAATCCATATGCGTAAGCATATGCATATTTATATCTACCTTTTTTTCTTTACATAGATAGGAATATATCATGTACTTTTTCACTGAATATGTCTTGGAGATCATATTGATACATATAGGTCAGTTTTACTTTTTTTTTTTTAAGATTTTATTTGTTTGAGAGAGAGAGAGAGCACGAGCAGTGGGGAGAGGCAGAGGGAGAAGCAGACTCCCCAGTGAACAGGGAGCCCAACGCAGGGCTCCATCCCAGAACTCTGGGATCATGACCTGAGCGAAAGGCAGATGCTTAACCGACTGAACCACCCGGGCACCCCTCAGTTTTAGTTTTTAACAGATGCATATTTTCCATTAAATTGATATACTGCAATTCATGTACTAGTCCCCCATTGTGCACTTTTAGCCAGACTTCTTATTTTACAGATGGGGAAACAGGCTCAGAGAAAACTTGTTGACAATATTAAATATAGGTCCAGCTCTTCTAAGATACTCATTTTTTTGCTTGAGTGCCCACTAAAAGAATTTTGAAGAACTGTGGAGTCCCCTGTGTGTTTTTTAATCTCAATGAGTTTAAATAGTCGTATACCATCCCTTTTTCTCCTTGAACTCATATTTTTCATTGTCCTCCAACAGGATTTTATCCTATTCTATTTTATGCCAGATAAATTTTATTGATACCCTCTTATGTCTTTGTAATAAAATTTCGGTATACATAGAAATTTAAAATACTTTAAAATTTCCTGTGACCATAGGCTCTGAGTATTAAATTTGTTTTCTTCTTGACTTGGTTATCATTAGTATGTAAATGAGTAAAGCAACATTAATAGCTTACAGTTTTCGATAAATAATTATAAAACGTAAAGGCTATTTCTTTATTTATTTATTTGAGAGAGAATGAGAGATAGAGAGCACGAGAGGGAAGAGGGTCAGAGGGAGAAGCAGATTCCCTGCTGAGCAGGGAACCTGATGTGGGACTCGATCCCGGGACTCCAGGATCATGACCTGAGCCGAAGGCAGTCACTTAACCAACTGAGCCACCCAGGCAGCCAAGCGTAAAGGCAATTTAATCAGAAATACATTTCTTAATGAGATTTCAGGGGCTTTTTTATTTTTAAGTAGTTTGTGTGTGAATAATTCATATTGCTAAAATGGGACATGGTTATGTATCAAAAGTTTTATTCCTCTTTTCATTTTTTTAGATGTAAGTGCTGAGGAGCCTTATGCACATAAATAAGTAGATAGGAATGGAAAGAGTTTGATTATTGCAATGTCATTCAGTTCTTTTCTTTTTGAGCGTGGCGGCGGAGGGGGCACACAGAGGGAGAGAGAGTCTTAAGCAGGCTCCACGTCCAGTGCAGAGCCTTCGGGTCTCCATCTCACGACCCTGAGATCATGACCTGAGCCAAAATCAAGAGTTGGATGCTTAACCGACTGAGCCACCCAGGTGCCCATCATTCAGTTCTTTGTAATCATTGACTTAATAGATAGAACCATATAAAACTGCCAGTATTCCACTGTTTGACGTACACAAATGGCGATATTATATGGTTCATTCTTTATATGATGAAAATAATCATATGATCTGTCATCAAAAAACATTTTTAATGATCCCTCTGCTGACAACTTGACCAGTTCCTCTTCTAGTTTTTTGAAGGCAGAGTATTGGAACCATCTGATATGCAAAAGAATTGTTACACAGTGATTAGAGTCATTCCATTTTTTCAACATCTACACCAGTATTTTAAACTTAACCTAGTTTGGTGCTCAGGAAATCTTTATTCCCCAGGACAGTGTTCCACAGGAAGGTTAGAGATTGCTGGTAGGTACACCTTGCAGAAGGTAAAATGGCAGAAGGATAACTGTGAAGGAAACAGTGATAATAGATAGCCTGCCTTTGTGTTAACAAGCATCTTTTCACGCAGATCCATTTTAGGAAAGTAGAGGATCTGGAAATCTGTTTTGTTAAAACTATTTGTGACTACATTCCTCTTGGGAAACCTTCTTGTATAACCTAGCCATATCACTGATCACACCCTTTGACCCTGCGAAATTCCATTTCTGTGCATGTTCCCCAAGAAAATAATTCAAGAGGGAAAGATGCATCATGTATACAGATATTCCTAGCAGCAAAGTTCATGACAAAGAAAACCTAGAAATGATCAAAATGCCCACTAATGGAGGAACAAATGAATGATTATATTTTAATGGAACGGGTCATTTTACAACTTAAAAAAATTAATATGTAAACTCCTGTGTTACATGAAGAGGTAGTGAACAAGAATCAAGAAAATGTGAAGGAATGAAACATACTGTTGGACTGTAGTGAAAAATTAGGAGTGATAATTAAATTTTTTAAAAAATTTCTCTAAGTAGATTTAACAATAACAAAATACACATAGAGGCATTATATTATGTGTAAACTGATTACAACTCTAGAATTTTGGTTTTATATGTTAAGGAATAGAAGAGAAAAATGTAAACAACTACTATAAGATAAGAAGGTGATTACCTTTTTATTCCTGTATGCTTTAAAAAAATATTTCTATAACTCTGAATAGAATATAAACTGGAAAGGTAGATACCAAAACTATGTTATCTGTGTGGTGAGGTTAAAGGTGACTTTTTTTATACCTTTATTTTTCAAATTTCCTAAAATAAAAATTAAAATAAAAGAGGGTGTGATAAGGAAGGAAAGAGTTTCATCTTCATTGGTGTGGTATTTTTTCCTGGCTTGACCAGGGATCATGGGTTCGTTCTCTGTGAGATTCTAAAAACGCTAATAACTAACATTTATTGAACATCTAGTCAGTGCCTTGTAGTGTGACTGACACATGGAAGTGATAAATATTTATGAGAATGATTTATGTGCCAGGCACTTTACACAGAATTATCACAGCACATGGAGGTAAATTTTGCTTTATAGATGAAGAAAGGAGGCTTAGATATGTTCAATTTGTTCATTCATTTATTCAACAAATATTTGAATGCCTGCTGTGTTCCAGGCGCTGCCCTTGTTCAGTTTATAGAATATGAGACACAAAAGAAAAAATAAAGTGGACAAATGCATGAAATAGTAAGTCTCAATGAAGGAAACAAAATGAGAGGCTGAGAGAGAATGTTGGATGGGGACCTAAACTTGAGGGAAGAAGGCCTGTCAGAGATGTGATACTAAAGCTGGTATCTCAAGAATCCAAGGTGGGGGATGATGTTCCAGATGGAGGAAATATCATGTGTGAAGGTCCTGAGACAGGAAAGAGTAGGGTGTTTATCAGAAACAAAGAAATGTAGGATGGCCACAGTCCAGGGGAGGGAAAGATCAGTCAGTGGAGGTCAGCAGTGCCCAGGTCGTGCAAAGCCTTGAGGGCCGTGGGGAGGTGTCTGGACTTTATGCTGAGCCCCTGGGAAGCCCTGAGGTCTGGTGTCTGTAGGAAGGCGGTTACTTTGGCTGTGTGGGGAGAGTGCACTGGAGAGGGGCATGAGGACAAGTGGTGAGGGCAGCAAGAGGACTGTGGAAGTGATCCCAGGGGGAGATGCTGGTGACCAGACCAGGTGGTTGCACTGGAGGTACAGAAACAAATCGTGATGGCTTAGAAATGGAATTAACAGGAGCTGCTGATGGAATGGATGTGGGGGTGGGGGGAAGGGAGGAGTCAAGGATGACCATCATTTGCTAAGTGCCGTTTACTAAGAAGGGAGAGGTGACAGTAGGGAGACAGCTTTGTGGGAAAGGGAGGGAACCAAGAACTTTGTTTGGGAAATGTTAAGTTTGTCCTATCCACGAGGCGCCCAAAGGAGATGTCAAAAATGTCAGATGTCAAAAAGCTGTTTCCCTGCAAGCTTATATTATTGTTAATAGCTACTTAGCAACAGCTAGTAAAACTACAAATGTGTATACTTTCGGACCCAGCAATCCTGATTCTGGACATTTGTCTTACAGGTAAACTTTGCATATGTTTAAGGTGCATATGTACAGGGTTATTTACTACACTATTGGTTGTTCTAGCAGATAGCAAAACATTGGAACCAATCCAGCTGGCTGTTAATAGGAAACTAGTTAAATCATGGTCCAAGCAGTGGAATACTATGCAACTGTGTAAATAGGAGGAGGGAACTTTTTATATACTTACATGAAAAATCAAGATCTGTTGTTAAATGAATTAAAGAAAGTGCAGAACTGTATATTTAATCGATTTTTATGCGGGGGAAAATAATATACTCACACATATTTATGTTTATAAACTAATACAAATTCATCTGGGGTATAGGGTAGGAATGAGACTTAGTAAGATCAACCTTTTTCTTATTCTTGAAAGTTTGAACCAGATTGCTTACTTACCTATTTAAAAACTGTAGTGGCCAGCTTGACTGAGCAGGGACTTTGAATACATCCTCTGTCCCTCACAGTAACTTAGAGCCTTTGTATTTTGCATGGGAGAGATGAGGCTCAGAGAAGGTAAGTGTCTGGCACAGGGCCAAACAATGAATAAATGGCTGACACGGTTTGATCGCAGGCTTTTGTGACTCCAAAGCCTTTGCTCTTTCTTCCCCGAGGTTGTGTGTGAGGTTTGGTACATGGAGTATTTTTTGTATATGGGTTTTTATGCCTGGTGGCTGCTCGTTTGACAACACTTCTCTCCTGCAGAGCCTCATTGGGGACATTGACAATGCCATGAGGACCTTCCTCAACTACTATACTGTATGGAAGCAGTTTGGGGGGCTCCCAGAATTCTACAACATTCCTCAGGGATACACAGTAGAGAAGCGAGAGGGCTACCCTCTTCGGCCAGGTAAGCAAGATCTCTGGCCCATCATACCCCGCAGGCTCTGGTTCTCTGAACCCCAAACCCTCATGTTTCTATGAGGCTCCATGCGTCATAAGTGCTCACAAGCTAATTTTTTCCCATCTGATGGAAGTGGCTCTAGGTGGTTTTCCCGGTAGGAATTGTTTACCCATATATTTTCTGATAAGGAAACTGAAGCTTAGGGGGTTGAGCTGGCTTTCCCACGACTAAATGTACGATGTAGGACTGGAACCCAGGCCTCTTAACTAAATCTTAGGCTCCTTCAAACTCGGGCAAGTGAGTGCAAAGGGAAGAGCCAGGTTGACTCCTTTTGAGTTCTTGCCATCAGGATTTCAGAAGCGTAGACAAACTTCCTAAGTCACTGGGTCAGGTGAGTTATGCTTCTATAATATGGAATGTTAGAGCTCTGGAATGGACCTTAGGAATGAATCATCCGGTGTTGTCCACCTCCCCATTTGCAGCTCAGAAGTCAAGGCGTGGAGAAGGAAGGTATTACACACTCGATAACTGTCTTAGAGTTCCTTTCCAGCTCTGATCCTCTGATTCACTGCAGGAAAGTTAAACACTGCAAGGAGAAGGGGAAGGGGGCCAGAGGAAGGAAGCTTAGTCAGCACATGTAGTCATCCCCCACCCCGAAATGGGTTACATTTCCATTGTTAGGCTCTTCCCACCTTCCCACCTGAATGCCTTTGAGCTGTGGGACAGGCCTTCTGGTGGCTTCTGCCCCTTCTGCCCTCCTCTACCCCATTTCCTTCCTCCTCTAGCTCAAGAGATTGTCGTGGGAGTTGTGGAGGGGACAGAAGAGGGAGTAAAACAGCAACAGCAAATTAGTCGCTTTGATTCCTCAAGGCTGCTCTTGGTATTTCTCATGCATTTATTCTCACAGCTTTTTCTTTTCTCTTCTTTTCCTTTCCTTTCCTGTCCTTTTTTTTTTAAGAGAAAGCTCTCAGAAGGTGTCATACCCAGTGTTACCAATAGATAAAATGAAGATAGTTGTGGGACTAAATGTAGGATGTAGGCTTGTGCGTTCTCAGGGTTAGAAGGAACCCAAGAGCCTTCTGATTGAGATCCCCTGTCATTGTGCAAGTGCTTAGCTGGTCTTTGTTCAGTTAACACCAGTGACAGGGAGCTCACTATTTCCAGAGGTACCCTGTTCATTTGCAGGATAGGCTGGCCGGAAGGCATCAGTGGAAAGTAAGGCAGCATAGCCAGGAATCCAGTAATGTCTTAGTCCAGTCGCCCTTCCGCCCCTAAAACAATAGCGAGCGGGAGATAAGGTACTACTCTTTCATTAGATTGACCAGTGTCTTTACACTTTGGTACATGCCTCTGATCAGCAGTATTGAAGCACAGAACCTGGCCTAAAGGTCTCTGAGGGCCTTTACCTCCTCCTAAGTCCAAGTCTAAGCCTTGGGCTGTCACCCTGTTCTAGAGAGTTGGCCAATATACAAGAAATTAAAGCAATGATAGCCGATGTAGGCCCATGTATGAGGAAGAGAAAACAAGAAGGTTGGGCCCGGGGTGCCCTGAGCCAGCCAGCTGCTAGCAGCAGGACAGGAGGCTTCCCTGGAGCACTCTCTCTTCTTTCTTTGAATGCACACAGTGTGTTCTCTTACTAGTAAATGTGCCCCCACCTGTGTCTTAGAATATGAGCAATCAGATTCGCAATTGTCTAGAGACCTGTGGGGTAAAGGGAGGGAGAGGTGGGGGAGAACTGGGAGACAGGCAGAGATCTTTTCTCTGAAAGTAAGAAATAGAGTTTGCAGTAATAAATCAAAAGGAGAGAAAAGTACTGATCAAGGGCCAGGAGGAAACAGGGAAGGAGATCAGGAGGAGAGGTTGATCTAGGGAGGGGAGAGTTCTCTCCTCTCTGAAAAGAGATAGGTGAAGAAATAGAAAAGTCTCTTAAGCTGTACCCTCCTCCACTGGGGCCACCCTGGAAGTCAAATCTTTCTTTTCCATACTAGCTCTTCAGATATTTGAAAGCAGTAAACACATCTTCCTGGGTTTTCTTTTCTCCAGAATAAACTTTCTCATCAGAATCAACTCCTATTGCCTAATATTCATCTGAAAATGGGGCGCATGTCTGAATGTCAAATTCCAGCTGTGGTTGTAGAGTCAGACAAGACTATTACTTTGTTCTGGGCCCAGTGAACTGGTGGCTATTTCTTTGTTAGATTGAAGATTGACTCTCAAATATCTTAACCTTCATCTTTTTTTTTTTTTAATCTTATTTGTTTGACAGAGAGAGACACAGCAAGAGGGAACACAAGCAGGGGGAGTGGGAGAGGGAGAAGCAGGCTTCCCACTGAGCAGGGAGCCTGATGCGGGCTCGATCCCAGGACCCTGGGATCATGACCTGAGCCGAAGGCAGACACTTAACGACTGAGCCACCCAGGAGCCCCTTAACCTTCATCTTTTTGTCCATCCCATCTCAGAAAGGGCCTCACGCTCAAGTCACTGAGTTTTAGTTTTAGGGTCAGGTTAGGCTATGAGTGACAGAGAGTGAGTAGTAGCTTAATTAAGGTAGACATTTATTTTTCTCTCACTTCTGGCCTTATGTGTCGCTCTGTGGTGTCAGGGACCTTAATCTCACACCTGGCTGCTGGAAGAGTTGTCAGTCTAAGCAGTTGTGAGCTTGGCTCTAGTTAAGGATTCTGTTACTAAGGGAAGAACGAGGGGACAAATACTGGGAGACAGGGAGTAGCCTTTGCCACCTCCCCCTCCCAGAACCTAGCTACCTCTCTCTCCCTTGGGATGGGAGTCCGTGGTCAGTTTGAATGCTGATCTCCACTAAGCTTCAGGCTTTGAGTATATTGGCTCTGGAAATTCAGCACTGTGTGAGCTATCCCATATTCCTCCTGGTTGGGGCCCTGTGGACAATGTGTGGAGGGGAGGAGTCTCTCACTGCCTGAAATGGGCCCTGAGCCTTCCCAGCTCAGCCCCTGGATGAGAAGGGTCTGCCTTGGACTTTACAGAACTCATTGAGAGTGCAATGTACCTCTACCGTGCCACGGGGGATCCCACCCTCTTAGAACTCGGAAGAGATGCTGTGGAATCTATTGAAAAAATCAGCAAGGTGGAGTGTGGATTTGCAACAGTAAGTGTTTTCACGGGCCCAAGAGTTGAGAAATGTCTCCCCCTGCTGCTAAAGAGCCTCTGGAATATTAGCACTGAAGGGACCTTAGAGAGATATACATACGCCTTTATTTTACAAGGGTATGTTTTGTGGAAAGTCCTGTAAGGTGGATTCTATAAGGGAAACAGAGTCCCATAGCCTTATATTCAAACCTGGGGGTCCTTAATGAAATGGTCCTAGTAGTTTCACTACTAGGTGTTTACTGAATGTCTTTTATGCACCAGGCACTATGCTAGACTGAGAGTTCTAGCAATGAACAAAGACCAAGCCCCTGAGCTGACATTTTAGTAGGAAAAACAACAAATGTGTATCTGGGAGACAGAAAGAAGGCCAGTGTGGCTGGAATGGAGTGAGCAAGGAGGGAAGGGGAGAAGAGAGAAGTCTCAGAGGGAGGCAGGGGCCAGATCGTGTAGGGCTGGGGAGAGTTTGCATTTTGTTCTGCTTAAAATGAGGAGCCTTTGTAGGATTAACAGCAGAGCAGTGACATTATCTGATTTGTATTTTAGAAAGATCACTCTGGCTTCCCCAGTGAAAAGGGATCGAAAGGGTCAAGGTTAAGAGCCATGTCACATCCTTAGAGGACCCAAGCAGGCAAGCTATAAACAAACTATCATTACAGACGTAAAAACCAGATGTGGAAGAAAATTGTCTGGAAGAAAATTCACCAAAAAGTGTACAGAGGGTTTTTAGGGTATGGGATTAAAAACAGACCAAAAAAAAAAAACCCTTCTTTTTCAAAATTTTGTAATGTGGTTATATTCTACAGGTAGAATATATATATTTTAAAAAGACCTATGTATGTAGGGGGAAAAATAAAGCAGTGATATGTTTTAGTGTCTAATGTGTTGTATTTTGTGAAAAGCCAAAGTGGATAAGCCCACTGGGGACTTCTTAAGAACATTTGACTTATTTCCATGAAAATGAAAACCCTCTGGAGGTCTTCCAGGGCAAATGATGGGAATAGGCGTCAGACTCCTTGGCCTTTGACAAATAATAATTCTTGGTACATAAGTCCATACTTTAGTCACATTTTTTTGTGAAAAATAGATGTCCACTGAGAATTAGTTTTAAGAAAATGTATCTCTAATTCTGAGACACGAATATAAATGTAGGAAGTAACCTTACTCATCCATGGTTGTAAACTTAGTATGAATTTTTCTTCATAAAGACTTCTCATTAGTTATTACAGTAGCAAAAACTTGGTAACTAACTTCATGCCCATCAAAGGGGATCAGCTAAGTAAATGACGCTACATTTTTACAGTGTCGGTAAAGGGGATGACTCAGTCTGTGTGTGTGGTCACCACAAAGGTAGGATAAAGGGGATAGGTACTGTCATGTCGTCTGGGGGGGTCAGGGAAGACCCACTGATGAGAGGGTATCTGAGCGGAGAGCTGAAGGCAGTGAGGGAGCCAGCTGTCTGAAGGACAGAGTGCTCCAGGCTGAAAGAACAAGCAATGCGGAGCGCCCGGGGCCGGAGTGCACGCGCTTGCTGACCGAACAGAGAGCCCAATGGCTGGACCCGCAAGAACAAGGGAGAGCCTCAGAGGGGTCAGGGAGAGAGCAGGGGCCAGACCGGGAGGACCTGTGAGGCCATGATAAGGACTTCGGTTTGAGAGTCTACATGAAGTGGGATGTCAACAGAGGGTTTTCACTGGAGGAGTGACAGCTAAGCCTTACCCTGTAACTCTGCTTGAGGGTTGCGACACCTGGGGTTGGCACTCAGCTGCTCAGTGGCAGAACAGGAATTCCTGACGCGGGCCCCCGGCCCCCTCTGCTGCCCCATGACGCTGGGTCTGACTCACTTCCCTCTTCCTCGTGGCAGATCAAAGATCTGCGAGACCACAAGCTGGACAACCGCATGGAGTCTTTCTTCCTGGCTGAGACTGTGAAATACCTCTACCTTCTGTTCGACCCAGCCAACTTCATCCACAACAATGGCTCCACCTTCGATGCGGTGATAACCCCCTATGGGGAATGCATCCTGGGGGCCGGGGGTTACATCTTCAACACAGAAGCACACCCCATCGACCCCGCTGCCCTGCACTGTTGCCGGAGGCTGAAGGAAGAGCAGTGGGAGGTGGAAGACTTGATGAGGGAATTCTACTCCCTCAAACGGAACAGGTCGAGATTTCAGAAAAAAACGATAAGCTCGGGGCCGTGGCAACCACCAACAGGGCCAGGCACGTTCTCCTCACCCAAAAACCAAGACCAGGCGAGGGAGAAGAAGCCTGCCAAGCAGAAAATCCCACTGCTCAGCTGCCCAAGTCAGCCCTTTACCTCCAAGTTGGCATTACTAGGACAGGTTTTCCTGGACTCCTCATAACCATTGGATGATTTTTTTTTCTTTTGTGTTTGAATTATGATAATAAACCTGCTTTTGACAATTGTGTTTTTCTATTTTACATACTGGGTTGTCTCAGGAGATTTGGTTCAAAGAAAAGATTCATGGCTAAAAAACATGGTGAATCTAATTTCTTTTTCTCATACAGTTGGAGAAACAGCTGAACCCAAAGTCAGCCTGCTGCATGACCCCGAGGGTTGATGATTGAATCTCCCTTCCTTTCAAAGCTCCCCTCTTCTGGTATCTCTGGGAAGGGTGTGGTTATGAATCTATTTGTCATGTCAAGCCCAGCCTGTGCTTCTGTCCTTTAGCACAAACCACTGTTGTGCGCCAGCCCCAGCCCTAGTCCAGTGTGGACGACAAGGTTTTTATTCTCAGGAAAACTAAATTTTAGTGGAGAGAAATAAGTTAGATAATGTAAAATCACATTGTGGGAGGTGCCATGAAGCTAATAGCATGCATGCTAGAAAATAATAAGGAGAGGTAATCTACCTTAGGGTGGGCAGGGAAGGCCTCTGAGGAAGTGAGGTTTTAAACATTTGATTATGGAAAATTGACAATAAACAGAAGTGTGGAGAACAGGATAATAACCCCCTATCCACACTAGATCATTTCATCCATAAGTATTTCAGAATGCACCTCCAAAACACACTATAAAAATCAATAATTAGGGGCGCCTGGGTGGCTCAGTCGTTAAGTGTCTGCCTTCAGCTCAGGTCATGATCCCAGGGTCCTGGGATTGAGCCCCGCATCGGGCTCCCTGCTCCACGGGAAGCCTGCTTCTCCCTCTCCCACTCCCCCTGCTTCTGTTCCCTCTCTCGCTGTCTCTCTCTCTGTCAAGTAAATAAATAAAATCTTAAAAAAAAAATCAACAATTATTCCTTAATAATCTCCAAGTCTCTAATTATGTTCAATTTTTTTTGTTCTTGTTCTATAAGTATAGTTTGTTTGAATCAGGATCCAAACAGGGTACATGTATTTGCAATCAGATGTTCTATTTCTAAATTGTCTTCTTGTCTATAGGTGTTCTCTTTATTTTTTTAAAAACTAATTTTGTTGAGGGGCACCTGGGTGGCTCAGTTGGTTAAGCGACTGCCTTCGGCTCAGGTCATGATCCTGGAGTCCCAGGATCGAGTCCCGCATCGGGCTCCCTGCTCAGCAGGGAGTCTGCTTCTCCCTCTGACCCTCTTCCCTCTCGTGCTCTCTATCTCTCTCATTCTCTCTCTCTCAAATGAATAAATAAAATCTTTAAAGCAAAAAAAAAAACCAAATTTTGTTGAGATATAATGTACATACAATAAATTGTACCCAGCTCATACATTTTCCTAAGTTTTGGCAAACTTACACACCCATGTAACCATCACCACAATCAAGATAAAGAACAGTGCTCTCCCACAGACCTTTCTGGAATGATGGAATGTTCTAATAGAACAATTAGAATGATTGCACTGTCCGCTAGAGTAGCCACTATGCTCTGTGACCAAGGAAATGAATTTGTTAATTTTTAGTAGACTATATATTTTCGAAGAGTTTTAGGTTCACATCAGTCTTAAGCAGAATGTATAGAGATTTCCCATATACCCATTGCTCCCACGCCTGCATAGCCTCCCCCATTACCAACATCCCCTGCTAGAGCCAAACATCGTTATAATAAATGATGCTATAATGACACATCATTATCATCCCGAGTCCATAGTTTACCTAAAGTTCACTCTTGGTGTTGTACATTCTCTGGGTTTTGACAAATGTGTAATGACATGAATGCACCGTTATTGTATACAGAGTCATTTCCCTGCCCTAAATTCCTCTGTGCTTCCCCTATTCATCCCTTTCTTCCCCCATCTCCTGGCAACCACTGATCTTTTTACTGTCTCCATAGTTTTGCCTTTTCCAGAATATCATATAGTATGCAGCCTTTTCACATTGGCTTCTTTCACTTAGTAATATGCATTTAGGTTCCTTCCACGTCTTTTCATGGTTTGATAGCTCATTTCTTTTTAGAACATTGTCTGGAGGTACAAATTAATTAAACCATTCACCCACTGAAACATCCTGGTTACTTCCGAGGTTTGGCAAATTATGAATAAAGCTGCTGTAAACACCTGTATGCAGGGTTTTGCGTGGACACAAGTTTTCAACCCCTGTGGGTAAACATCAAGGAGCATAATTGCAGGATCATACGGTAAGAGTATGTTTAGTTTTGTGAGAAACCACCAGAATGTCTTCCAAAGGGGCTGTGCCATTTTGCATTCCCACCTATAATGTATGACAGCATTCCTCTTGCTTCACATTCTCACCAGCATTTGGCATTGTTAGTATTTTGGATTTTGGCCATTCTAATTGGTGTGTGGTAGTAGCTCGTTGTTTTAATTTGTATTTCCCTGATAACACATGACGTGGAGCATGTTTTCATATGCTTTTTGCCATCTGTGTATCTTATTTGGTGAGGTGTCTGTCAAGGTCTGTGGCCCTTTTTTTAATCAAGTTTTTTTTTTTTAAATTGTTGAGCTTTGAGTGTTCTTCGTATATTCTGGATAAAAGTTCTTTATCATATATGTCTTGCAAATCCTTTCTCCCAGTCTGTGGCTTATCTTTCCATTCTCTTGAATTACCTCTTTCTTTTTTTCTTTAAAGATTTTATTTAGCGGCAGAGGGAGAGGGAGAAGCAGGCTCCCCACTGAGAAAGGAGCCCGATGTGGGGCTCAATCCCAGGACCCTGGGATCATGACCTGAGCTGAAGGCAGACACTTAACTGACTGAGCCACCTAGGCATCCCGACCTCTTACTTTCATTGAAATTTGTTTGTTGAAGGAACTACGTTGTTAGTCCTAAGAATTTCTGATATAATGAGTTTTGCTAATTGCATCCCTGTAGTGGTGTTTAATATGTGTCTCTGGTTTGGTTTTGTTTTGTAAATTGATATTAAGATCTGAAGGCTTCATTAGATTCAGATTTTTAAATTTTGCTTTTATTTTGCAAGAATGGTTCATAAGTTGTGTTGTGTACTTCAGTCAGGAGACACATATGCTTGATTGTCTTTATAACAGCCATTGGTTTTGTTTTTTGTTTTTTGTTTTTTAGTTTTTATATTAGTTTCAGATGTTACAATATAATGATTCAACAATTCTATACATTTCTCAGTGTTCATCAAGATAAGTATACTCATATATATATATATTTATGAAGTCTTTTTATCTTAGCTACAGTATAGTTAATAGACAGTGTCATACTAGTTTCAGGTGTACAATATAACAATTCAGCCATTCTGTACATTACTCAGTGCTCATCATGATAAGTGTGCTCTTTAATCCCCATCACCTATTTCACCCATCCCCCCACCCATCTCCCCTCTGGTAACCATCAGTTTGTTCTCTATAGTTAAGAGTCTATTTACTGGCTTGTCTTTGTCTCTCTCTCTCTCACTCTCTCTTTTTTCCTTTGTTCATTTGTTTTGTTTCTTAAATTCCACATATGAGTGAAATCATAAGGTGTTTGTCTTTCTCTGACGGACTTATTTTGCTTAGCATTATACTCTCTAGCTCCATCCATATTGTTGCAAATGGCAAGATCTCATTCTTTTTTATGGCCAAATAATATTCTATTGTGTATATATGTATATACCACATCTTTATCCATTCATCTATCAGTGGGCACTTGGGCTGCTTTCATAACTTAGCTATTGTAAATAATGCTGCAGTGAACATTGGGGTGAATTAGTGTTTTTGTATTTTTTGGATAAATACCCAGTAGTGCAATTACTGGATCATGTCGTAGTTCTATTTTTAATTTTCTGAGGACCCTTCATACTGTTTTCCAGAGTGGCTGCATCAGTTTGCAGTCTCATTAAAAGTGTAAGAGGGTTCCCCTTTCTCTGCATCCTTGCCAACATCTGCTGTTTCCTGTGTTGTTAATGTTAGCCATTCTGACAGGTGTGAGGTGATGTTTCACTGTGGTTTTGATTTGTATTTCCCTGATGGTGAGTGATGTTGAGCATCTTTTCATGTGTCTATTGCCCATCTACGTGTCTTCTTTGGAGAAATGTCTGTTCATGTCTTCTTGTTTTTAATTGGATTATTTGGTTTATTTGGTGTTGAGTTGTATAAGTTCTTTATATATTTTGGATACTAACCCTTTATCAGATATGTTGTTTGCAAATACCTTCTTTCATTCCATAGGTTGTCTTTTAATTTTGATGATTGTTTCCTTTGCTGTGCAGAAGGTTTTTATTTTGATGTAGTCCTAATAATATATTTTTGCTTTTGTTTCCCTTGCCTCAGGAGACATATCAAGAAAGAAGTTGCTACAGTTGATGTCAGAAAAATTACTGTCTGTGCTCTCTTCTAGGATTTTTATGGTTTCATGTCTCACATTTAGGTCCTTAATCCGTTTTCAGTTTATTTTTGTGAATGGTGTAAGAAGGTGGTCCAGTTTCATTCTTTTGTATGTTGCTGTCCAGTTTTCCCAATACCATTTGTTGAAGATATGCTTTTTCCCATTGCATTTTATTTCTTCCTTTGTCAAAAATTAATTAACCATATAATTGCAGGTTTATTTCTGGGTTTTCTATTCTGTTCCATTGACCTATGTATCTATTTTTGTGCCAGTACCATACTGTTTTGATTACTGTAGCTTTGTAATATAATTTGAATTCTGGAATTGTGATGCCTCCAGTTTTTTTTGTGTGTGTGTTTTTTTTTTTCTTTTTCAAGATTGCTTTGGCTATTTGGGGTCTTTTCTGGTTCCATACAAATTTTAGAATTGTTTGTTCTAGTTCCATGAAAAATGCTGTTGGTATTTTGATAGGTATTGCATTAAACATGTAGATTGCTTTGGGTAGTATAGACATTTTAATAATATTTGTTCTTCCAATCCATGAATATGGGATGTCTTTCCATTTCTTTGTGTTGTCTTCAATTCCTTTCATCAATGTTTTGTAGTTTTCAGAATACAGGCCTTTCATCTCTTTGGTTAAGTTTATTCCTAGGTATTTTATTATTTTTGATGCAGTTGTAAATGGGATTGTTTTCTTAATTTCTCTTTCTGCTGCTTTATTATTGATCTATAGAAATGCAACAAATTTCTGTACATTAATTTTATATCCTTTGATTTACTGAATTCATTTATCAGTTCTAGTATAGTTTTTTGGGTGGAGTCTTTAGGGTTTTCTATATATAGTATCATTTCATCTGCAAATAGTGAAAGTTTTACTTCTTCCTTACCAATTTGAATGCCTTTTATTTCTTTTTGTTGTCTAATTGCTGTGGCTAGGACTTCCAGTACTATGTTGAATAAAAGTGGTGAGAGTGGACATCCTTGTCTTGTTCCTGACCTGAGGGGGAAAGCTCTCAGTTTTTCACCATTGAATATAATGTTAGCTGTGTGTTTTTCATATAAGGCCTTCATTATGTTGGGGTATGTTCCCTCTAAACATACTTCATTGAGTTTTTATCATCCGTGGATGTTGTACTTTGTCAAATGCTTTTTCTGCATCTACTGAGTTCCCTAAGGCAATTCTCAATTTGTGTAATTTTCTTTCCTCTCCTTTGCTCAGCTTGGATACTGTCCATTACTGTTTTCCAGGTCGTTAGTTTGTTCCTCTGCTTCCTCTAGTCTGTTTTTGCCATCAAGTGTATTTTTTTTAGGATACCTGAGTGGCTCAGTTGGTTAAGCGTCTACCTTTGGCTCAGATCATGATCCCAGGGTCCTGGGATTGAGCCCCACATCGGGCTCCCTGCTCAGCGGGGAGTCTGCTTCTCTGTCTGCCCCTCCCCCTACTTGTGCGCTCTCTCTCTCTCTCTCTCAAATAAATAATGATTTAATAGTATTAATTTATTTAATAATACATTTTAATGTATTTTTTAAAGATTTAATTTTTAAGTAATCTCCACACCCAAAGTGGGGATCAAAAACCCACAAGCCCGAGACCAAGAGTTGCATGCTCCACCAACGGAGCCAGCCAGGCACCCCCATCAGATGTATTTGAAATTTCATTTATTGTATTCTTCATCTCTAATTGGTTCTTGTTTTTTTTTTTTTTTTTTAGATTTATTTATTTATTTATTTATTTGGCACAGAAAGAGATAGCAAGAGAGGGAACACAAGCAGGGGGAGTGAGAGAGGGAGAAGAAGGCTTCCCACTGAACAGGGAGCCCGATGGCGGGGCTCGATCCCAGAATCCCGGGATCATGACCTGAGCTGAAGGCAGACGCTTAACGACTGAGCCACCCAGGCGCCCCTGATTGGTTCTTTTTTATCTCTGTGTTAAGGGTCTCACTGATGTCCTCCACTCTTTTCTCAAGTCCGGTGAGTATCTTTACGATCATTACTTTATTTTCTTTTTCTTCTTTCTTTTTTATGATCATTACTTTAAATTCTCTATCAGGCATACTACTTATATTCATTTTGCTTTGGTCTCTTCCTGTGGTTTGGTTCTATTCTTTCATTTGGGAGATATTTCTCTTTCTCTTCATTTTGTCTGACTTTCTGTTAGGAAAGTCAACTACTTCTCTTGGTCTTAATAATAGCCTGATGATGCAGTCCTATAGTGCCCTGCAGTGCAGTGTCCCCTGGTCCCCAGGGCCTGGCATTTCAGGGCGTGTCTCCTATGCGTGTTGCAATTGCTCAGCTGTTGAGTCTTGGCCTCTTTGCCCTTCAGTCCAGTTGTCTGCAGAGCCTCTCTCTGCCTATGGTGGGCAGTGTTGCTTCCCAGCTGGGGTGGGGCATGTTTTAACAAGGTATGCGGGGGTCTGTTTGGGAAATGAGACCTGCCCCTGCTACTGCAGCAACTGACCCACAATAGCTGCGTTGGGAGGTGTGGTGTTGGCAGGGTTTGCCCTGGTCTTGGGGCATGAGGGACAGTGTGGGACTGAGACAAGTGTGAGTAGGAAGGGCAGATCCACTGAAGCGTGGGCAGATGGAGCTTGGTGTAAGCAAGTTAGGTAGCCAGTGTTTGTGCTGCACTGATTGCCACAGGTGGCTGCTGTTTATGCTGGGGGGTCGGGAAGGGAGATGCACCTGCCAGGTCCTTTGTTCATGGTGGGAGCTCCTTGTGATCCCTGTCTCTCTGCGGTGTGCTCTCAGATGAGCAAATCACTCTCCCTGCCATCTGCTCCTGGTGTTTTGTCTTGTCTTGCCTTCCCTTCCCTTCCCTTCCCTTTTTCCTTCCCTTTCCTTCCCTTTTTCCTTCCCTTCCCTTCCCTTTTTCCTTCCCTTCCCTTCCCTTTTTCCTTCCCTTCCCTTCCCTTTTTCCTTCCCTTCCCTTCCCTTTTTCCTTTCCTTTCCTCTCCTCCCCTCTTTTCCTTTCTCTTTTCTTTTCTTTCTTTCTCTTTCTTTCTTTCTTTCTGTCTTTCTGTCTTTCTCCTTCCTTCCTTCCTTCCTTCCTTTCTTTCATCTTTTTTTTTTATTGCGTTCCTATGACCCAACAATTGCACTACTAGGTATTTACCCCAAAGATACAGATGTAGTGAAAAAAAGGTCACATGTACCCCAATGTTCATAGCAGCAGTGTCCACAATAGCCAAACTGTGGAAGGAGCTGAGATGCCCTTCAACAGATGAATGGATAAAGAAAATGTGCTACATATATACAATGGAATATTATTCAGCCATCAGAAAAGGATGAATACCCACCATTTGCATCCACATGGATGGAACTGGAGGGGATTATGCTAAGTGAAATAAGTCAAGCAGAGAAAAATAATTATATGCTCCTGGCGTTTTTTCAAACTGCTGGTTCTATACTGTATCTGCATGGGCTGTTTGTCTTGCTATCTCTTTAAGGGTAGAGACTCTGCTTCCTAAGGCCTCCTGGATCTCCCAGAGCCAAGCCCAAAGATTTTTTAAATTCTAGGCTTTCAGGGACACCTGGGTGGCTTAGGCGTTAAGCACCTGCCTTGGCTCAGGTCATGATCCCAGGGTCCTGTTGGGCTCCCTACTCAGCGGGAAGCCTGCTTCTCCCTCTCCCACTCCCCCTGCTTGTGTTCCCTCTCTCACTGTCTCTCTCTCTCTCTCTCTGTCAAATAAATATATAAAAATCTCAAAAAAAATTTTTTTTAATTCCAGACTTTCAGTCGATTGGGCCCCTCACACTTTCAAAGGCAAATATTCTGGGGATTTGTCCTCCCATTGGTGGGGCTCCCAGGTATGAAATGTTTTCTGCCCTTCTCCATGCCACAGGTGGATGGCTCCAGTCCATTTCACTCCCAGACTGTATCTTTGCCCTTCCTACCTTTTTTGATGTGGCCTCCTCTCTATCATTTAGTTGTGGAGTGTGTTCTGCCAGTCACCAAGTCATTTTCTCGGTTTTTATGCTGATTTGAGTGTTATCTAGTTGTATCCCTGGGACAAGGCGAGTTTAGGGACCTCCTACTCCACCATCTTTTCAGCTGACCCTTTTTATTTTATTTTTTTTCAAAAACAAATGTTTGCCTTGGTTATTGCTGTCAATTGTATGTTTGTTTTCTGTTGTCCTGATTTGGGCTTTTATTTTATTATTTCCTTCCTTCTACTTTCTTCAAGTGATTCTGATGAAGTTTCCTGTGACTCTGGCATAACCTAGTGCGTAGGATATCTGGGCACATCAGAGGACACCCCTCTGGATGTACTCTCCCCTCTTCACCCCAAGCGGGTGAATTTTTCTCCATTCCTACAATCCTGTATGAACTACATCAATGGGCTCACTTGCTCTCTGGCTTCCGACCAGGTTCAACCAGTGGGGTGTCCAGGCAGGAGATTAGAGGGAGAGAGTCAAGCATGGTGAAGACCTTCATTCCCCTGGCTCCTTTCTGATAGGGTTGCTTCAAGTTGGCTAGTTTCTCAGGTGAAGATCACTGTTTCTCTCAACTCTTTCTTTTCATATAATGATAACCTTTCCAGTTCCCTTGTTCCTTCAAGCTAGGGATGGTAATGGCTGTGCTGTGACCAGCCCCAGATTACTGAGTTATCCCTTGTGGTTCTCCTACACTCTGCCCATACCTTTGTAAATAGCTTTTTTTGTTGTTGTTTTTATTAAACCCTCCTCTAAACTTCCTAATTTGAATGAGTCATCTGTTTTCTCTCAGGCGCCTGACTGATACACCTAAAGACCATTATGACTGGTATGTGTTCTTAAAGTCTAAAGTCAATCACTAACTTTATATTCCTCCTCAATAAGAGAAAAACATTAGATCAGCAAGGCTTCAGGATACAGGATCAGTACGCAAAAATTGGTTTATTTCTATTGCAATTAATCCAGAAATGAAATCAAGAAAACTATTCCATTTACAACAGCATAAAAAAGAATAAATTATTTGGGAATAAATTTAACAAAATAAGTATGAGAAGATTTACACACTGAATACTATGAAGCATTGTTAAGAGAAATTTTAAGAGACCTAAATAAATGGAAAAATATTTCCTTGTCCATGGATCAGAAGACATCATAGTGTTAATGACATTACTATTTACAGATTCAGTGCAATCTCCATCAAAATCCCAGCTGCCTTTTTTTTAGAGAAATTGACAAGCTGATCCTAAAATTCATATGGAAATTCAAGGGACCCAGAATATCCTAAAACAATCTTGACAATGAAGAACAAAGTTGGAGGATTTACACATCCTGATTTCAAAACTTGCTACAAAGCTACAATAATCAAGACAATGTGGTACTGGCAAAGGATAGACATATAAATTGATGGACTAGAACCAAGAATCTAGAAATAAACCCTTATAGTTATGGTCAGTTCATTTTTGAAAGAGGTGCCAAGGCAGTCCAATGGGGGAACACATTTTAAACAAAGGCTGCTGGGACAACTGGATGTCTGTCTACCTGCAAAAGAAAGATGTTGGACCCTCTTTCACACCATATAAAAAAAATTAACTCAATGAATCAAAGCCCTAAATAGGAGCTAAAACTATGAAATTCTTAGAAGAAAACATAGGCATAAATCTTTGTGCCCTTGGGTCAGGCAAGGGCTTCTTAGATGACAACATAAGCAGGACATGCAAACAAAGAAAGATAAATTGGATTTCCTCACAATTAAAGACTTTAGTGATTCAAAGGACACTATCAATAATACTAAAAGACAACCTACAGAATGGGAGAAAATATTTGCAAATCAAAATACCTGATGAGGGGTGCGCCTGGGTGGCTCAGATGGCTAAGCGTCAGACTCTTGATCTCAGCTCAGGTGTTGATCTCAGGGTCCTAAGTTTGGGCCCCTTATTGGGCTCCATGCTGGGCATAGAGCCTACTTAAAAAAAAATCTGATGAGGGTCTAGTATCCAGCATATGTAAAGAGCTTTTATAACTCAACAATAAAAAGACAACCCAATAAAAAAAATGAGCAAAGGTGACAGACATTTCTCCAAAGAGGTATGCAGATAGTCCATAAGCACATGAAAAGATGCTCATCACAATTAGCCAGTAGAGAAATGCAAATCAAGACCAAATGAGGTACATACCCACTAGGAGGGCATCTTAGTCTTCTTGGGCTGCTAGAACAAAATAGCATAAACTGAATGGCTTATAAAAAACTATTTCTCACAGTTCTGGAATCTGGGAAGTCCAAGATCAAGTTGCCGGCAGATTCTGTGTAACATGTCAGAGGCGGTGAGAGATCTCTCTGGAGCCTCTTTTATGAGAGCACTTATCCCATTCATGAGGGCAAAGCCTCCCAAAGGATCTGCCTCTTAATACCATCACCTTAGGGGTTAGGATTTCAACATATGAATTTGGGGAGGACATAAACTTTCAGTCCACTGCAGATGTCTATAATAAACAATATGGACAAACAAATGTTATCAAGGATGTGGAAAATTTGGAACCTTCATACATTGGTGGCAGGAATGTAAAATGGGGCAGCTGGTTTGGAAAACAGTTTGGCAGTTCCTCTAAGAGTTAAACATAGAATAACCATATGACCCACAAATTCCACTCTTGGTATATATATACCCAAGAGAAAATGAAAACATATGTCCACATGAAAACTTGTACACCGATGTTCACAGCAGTGTTATTCATAATAGCCAAAGTTGGAAGAAACCCTAATGTCCATCAACTGATCCATCGGTAAACAAAATGTAGTATATCCATACAATGAAATATTATTCAACCACAAAAAGAAATGAAGTGCTGATAATACGTCATCATGAATAAACCTTAAAAATATATGTTAACTGGAAGGAGACAGATGCAAAAGACCACATTTTGTATTATTCCTTTTACATGAAGCCTCCAGCATAGACCAATTTATAGAAATGGAAAGTAAGTTGGTAGTTGCCAGGGACCGGGGGATGAGGATTTACTCCTAGTGGGTATAGGTGGGGTTTTTTGGGGTTTTTTGTTGTTGTTTTTTGTTTTTCTTTTTTCCACAAGTGGGCTTTTTTTGGTGGGTAAGGAAAGTGTTATAGAATTAGATAGTGATGATTATTACACAGCTCTGTGAATATACTAAAAGCGACTGAATGTACACTTTAATAGGGGGAAATTTATGCATATGAATATTTTAATTTTTTAAAAAGACCAAAAAATAAAAAAGGAAAAGAGAACACACATCCCCCCACAAAGCAGCAGCAATTTGTAGGCACAATGTGGTCTAAATTTGTACTTGGAAAAAAAATTTACCAAAAAAAAATCCCCCCCAAAAACCATTCTGCATGTAGAAAGGCAAGCTATTCTGGTTATATATTTTCGAAACAAATTTTCTTGCTACATCAACAGGCTAGTGCTTTAGAGCAGTATTCTTGAGACTTGGCTTATGACCCTTTAGTAGGTCAAGGAATAAATTTAATATGTCACAACTAACTTTTAAAATAATGAAATAGAATGAATTGGAAAGTATCAGGGTGTGTCACATAGGTCTTTAGCAAGAACCAAAGACATTGGCACAACACTGAGGCTAATTGCTTCATGTTGTGGGAGAGAGACAGAGAGGAGATGTGAAAAGTATACCCACTGGCTAAAAGCAGATTGTTTTATTCAACACACTGGCGTCCAACTTGATTTTCTGGAATATGATTGTCAATATGACCACCACACGATAATAGGAGAATCAAGTATTTTTAAATTTTATATCATAATTTGAAATTAGTTGTGAACTGAAGTGTGGGAGAACTTTATTCATTTTTGGCAACATTGTCATGACTTTCAACTGATTTTGGTTAGGAATTTACAGTGTGATTTTTCAGAAAGTGCATAATCTGGAAAATGTTGAATGTGTGACAAATGTAGCATTTTAATTGAATTAGCTTATATTGCCCTAAAATAGGTTGTTTTAATGCTACAGAAAATGAGAATGAGAAGGTGAAAAATATGGAATGAGTGAATAGCGACATTAGGGCAAGTATCCACATTAATCAGCAGACAGTGATTTCATTTGCGCCTCATTAAAAAGAGTGAATGTAAGACAGCTTTAAAAAAATAGTTTTAGGGGCGCCTGGGTGGCTCAGTCATTAAGCGTCTGCCTTTGGTTCAGGTCATGGTCCCAGGGTCCTGGGATTGAGCCCCACATCGGGCTCCCTGCTCCTCGGGAAGCCTGCTTCTCCCTCTCCCACTCCCCCTGCTTGTGTTCCCTCTCTCTCTGTGTCTCTCTCTGTCAAATAAATAAATCTTTAAAAAAAAAAATTTTAGCAAGTGTGCAAGCCAACAAAATGACATATACTAATGTATTATTTGCAATAATATTCTTGCAAATGAAAGCTTAATGACATCAAAATTTAAAAGATACTTGGAAACATGACATACAGAATTAGTCCCTTCAGTATTTTCAAAAAAAGAAAAAGTATATATAATGTGATGGGCAAATTTTCTGAATCATGATGTAGCTGTCAGTGAGAAAACCTTATTATCATTGGGTTATATAATAATATCAACAGTGAAAATTGCTCACAGGGCTCCCCTCAAAAAATTATTCTTGTGGCATGTATTTTGGTCTGTACAGTTATTATGGTAAATCAATCGACAAAAATATGTTTTAGAAATAATATAATTTCTCCTCAAATCTGTACTGTTGTAGAATTTTAGAAGCAATGCTTAATATGCTTTTACAATCTGGTATTGATTCTGTGATCCAAAAAAACTTGAGAAAGACAAGTTGAAAATTGCACAACAGTTTATGCCTGAGGTGAGTTTGGTTAAGACCGTTTTAAGGAGGGTCTTGTTATGTTTAGTTAACCTCCCCTCACAAACTGAATTAAAAATATTTGCAGTTGAAAAGTACAATTTTGGTCACGAAAAATAGTCTGCAAAATTGAAACTATAAAAAACTTATTTAAGAATTGTTTAGAAACATCTAAAAACAGGGTTACTCAGCATGCTCTTATTACAACTTATGTGTTGTAATTCTTTGGATGACAAACAGATTCTGCTGAAATTCATGTATATATTGAAAAAAAAACCAGTGGAAGTTGTTAATTTTATTAAAGGAAGCTGAAAAAAACAGCCAATTCCTTGGAAAAAGAAAAAAAACCCACAAAATGTTTTCAGGGATTAGAGCTGACCTCGCCACTTAGTTTGTCATATCAAAGTTAGTTTATTGTCTTAAAGGAAAGTCCAAAGCAGATTATAAAAATACAAGAATGAAATTTGTATTTTTCTAACTGAAAAGTAATCTCATTGGAAAATCTTTTCGAAGTTGTTTTTTGAGTAACAGTTGGGCCTATTTAACTGATATGTATGTATGTATATATTTTAGCTGATTTTTTTTAAACATTCTTAGAGAATTCAGTTAGAATGTTCATGGGAAAACTGTTCCAATATTTCAAGCCTTTCCAAGTGTTCCAAATGACTATTGCTGTGGTAAGCAAGGTTTTACCATATATGCCACTGGCCATGGTTCTCAAATGTGGTCCCCAGCAACATCAGCATCTCCAGAGAACTTGCTACAAACGCAAACTCTTGGGCTCCACCCCAGATCTTCTGAATCAGGAGATGGAAACAGCAATATGTGTATTTAAAAGCCTTCCAGGTTAAAAAAAAAAAAAAAAGCCTTCCAGGTAATTCAGATATAAGCTCAAATATGGGAACTAGGGTTCTTACTAGATGTTCCTGACATCATTGCAACAAATTGATGAGAACTTATTGATGAAAGCAGTTTGAATTACATGAAATAAAATTAAAAATTTTTGTTGCATCTCACCTCCTGTGTTATACTATTTCTAAAACATATTTTCGTCGATTGATTTACCGTAATAACTGTACAGACCAAAATATATGCCACAAGAATAATATTTTTTGGGAGCCCTGTGAGCAATTTTCACTGTTGGCATGTACTATGTAACCCAATAATAATAAGGTTTTCTCATTGACAGCTACATCATGATTCAGAAAATTTGCCCATCATATTATATATACTTTTTCTTTTTTTTGAAAATACTGAAGGGACTAATTCCGTATGTCATGTTTCCAAGTATCTTTTAAATTTTGATACCATTAAGCTTTCATTTGCAAGAATATTATTGCAAATAATACATTATTGCAAATAATAAATGTCATTTTGTTGGTTTGCACACTTGCTAAAACTATTTTTTTTAAAGATTTTATTTATTTATTTGAGAGAGAGAGAGAAACAGTATGAGAGGGGAGAAGGTCAGAGGGAGAAGCAGGCTCCCCGCTGAGCTGGGAGCCTGATGTGGGACTCGATCCCAGGACTCCAGGATCATGACCTGAGCCGAAGGCAGTCGCCTAACCAACTGAGCCACCCTAAACTATTTTTTTTAAAGCTGTCTTACATTCACTCTTCAATGAGGCGCAAATGAAATCACTGTCTGCTGATTAATGTGGATACTTGCCCTAATGTCACTATTCACTCATCCCATATTTTTTACCTTCTCATTCTCATTTTCTGTAGCATTAAAACAACCTATTTTAGGGCAATTTAAACTAATTCAATTAAAATGCTACATTTGTCACACATTCAACATTTTCCAGATTATGCACTTTCCAAAAAACCACACTGTAAATTCCTTAACCAAAATCAGTTGAAAGTCATGACAATGTTGCCAAAGATGAATAAAATTTTCCCACACTTCAGTTCACAACTAATTTCAAATGCTAAATAATCTGAAATGATATTCCCCTTTTCTACTTTCGACATTAATTCTTGGTTAGGATCTATTCTTTTTCTTCTTCATATGGTCTGTTCTAATTTGATTGATTGCTTTCTGGGACTGTAGCCCAACGGTCAATCTGGGATTTCTTTCCATGTACTGCAACTTAAAGAAAAAAACAGAAACAATGGTTATGTAAGATGTTAATACTAAGGGAAGCCGGGTGAAGGGTGTAAGGGAGTTGTCTGAACTATCCTTGCAACTCTTCTATAAACCTAAAATTATTCCAAATAAAAAGCTTATTAAAAAAACAAAAACGGTATTAATCATCCACTTACTCAGATCCACCAGAGAACTAGAATTTGTCGCCTTGGAGGAGGTTCCAAAGAATTGTTGTAAAGACTTAGAAGCGGTGGCTTTTACTTAGGTGTTTGTTTTTTAAAAGACATTCTTTTGGGCTGTTTCCAAAGAAAGATTTCAAAAAGGGATGGAGCCTTTGCATCCTTATTGGAATAATTATACAATTCAAGGAAACAAGGCCTTGAGTGTGTTTTGAACGGTATTTATGTTCAGAGGGAAAAAAGTCATCTGATTGCTTTATCCTATCAGATGCAATCTACCTAGGAAGGAAAGAAACCGCTAGGACTAATAGCAGAACAATTACTACAAAGATTTGTAAGCAAGGGTTAAGTTGTGAAAGTCTGACAAGAAATGCCTCCAGAGTTCTGAAAAGGGCAGGAACTTAGTCTTTTTTTTTTCTTTTTATTAACATATAATGTATTATTTGTTTCAGGGGTACAGGTCTGTGATTCATCAGTCTTACACAGTTCACAGCGCTCACCATAGTACATACCCTCCCCAGTGTCCATCACCCAGCCACCCCATCCCTCCCACCCACCTCTACTCCAGCAACCCTCAGTTTATTTCCTGAGATTAAGAGCCTCTTATGGTTTGTCTCCCTCTCTGGTTTCGTCTTGTTTCGTTTTTCCCTCCTTCCCCCTATGATCCTCTGCCTTGTTTCTCAAATTCCACATATCAGTGAGATCGTACGATAATCGTCTTTCTCTGATTGACTTATTTTGCTTAGCATAGTACCCTTTAGTTCCATCCATGTCATTGCAAGTGGCAAGATTTCATTTTTTGATGGCTGCATAATATTCCATTGTATATTTATACCACATCTTCTTTATCCATTCATCTGTTGATGGCCATCTAGGCTCTTTCCATAGTTTGGCTATTGTGGACATTGTTGCTATAAACATTGGGGTACAGGTGACCCTTCAGATCACTACATTTGTATCTTTGGGGTAAATACCCAGTAGTGCAATTGCTGGGTCATAGGGTAGCTCTATTTTCAACTTTCTGAGGAACCTCCATACTGTTTCCCAGAGTAGCTGCACCAGCTTGCATTCCCACCAGCAGTGCAGGAGGGCTCCCCTTTCTCCACATCCTCACCGACATCTGTCCTTTCCTAACGTATTAATTTTAGGCATTCTGACTGGTGTGAGGTGGTATCTCATTGAGGTTTTGATTTGTATTTCCCTGATGCTGAGTGATGTTGAGCACTTTTTCATGTGTCTGTTGGCCATTTGGATGTCTTCTTTGCAGAAATATCTATTCATGTCTTAGGGCAGAAACTTAGTCTTAAAATGTGGGATTTGTAGGAGTTGGGGGGATCCTACCCTGAGCATGGCTAGGGGCCTCTAAGGATCCTAGCCTGCCTGGAACATGGAGGGCCTGTGGAGGAACTGTGGAAACTGGGGTTGAATACTTAGGAGTAGAGCTGGATTGTGTCGAGCCCTAAAAATGCCAGTTGAAAGCCGTTGAAATGTACATATTCGTGGACAGAAAACTTAGGGGGGCGCCTGGGTGGCTCAGTCGCTAAGCATTTGCCTTCAACTCAGGTCATGGTCCCAGAGTCTTGGGATGGAGCCCTGCATCGGGCTCCCTGCTTGACGGGAAGCCTGCTTCTCCCTCTCCCACTCTGCCTCTCTTGCTGGCTCTCTCTCTGTCAAATAAATAAATAAAATCTTAAAAAAAAAAAAAAGAAAACGTAGGTGATAAAAATAATGTAATAATAATATTTTTTGTGCTTATTTTGTGCTGGGTGCTGTGTTAAGTGCTTTATATTTATTATCTCATATGCAACTTAGAACAATCCATTGAGGTATTTTCTCCATATGCACATAAGCAAATTGAAGCTTCAGAAAGTCAAGTACAGTAGTTTTCTTCTATCCTGGGTTTTCGCTTTTCACCAGCTTAGTTACCAGTGGTCAACAATGATCCGGAAGCAGGTGATCATCCTTCTGAGTATTGTTAGAAGGTCAATAGCGGCCTGATGCTATGTGACAGTACTTTACTTCATCTCAACATGTAGGCATTTTGTCATGTCACCCCACATCCCATGTATAGGCTCAGAGGATATCAAAAGGACATTGGAACTGGCTTGAAAGGACTACCACTGGTCAAATTTGAGGCAATTTGAGCATTAAAAGGAATAATGAAAGAGAAATCAAAACATACATCCCAAAAACTTGTATAAGAATGTTCAAACTTGGGGCACCTGGGTGGCTCAGATGGTTGAGCGTCTGCCTTCGGCTCAGGTCATGATCCCAGGGTCGTGGGATTGAGCCCCACATCGGGCTTCTGGCTTGGCGGGGAGCCTGCTTCTCCTTCTCCCTCTGCCTCTCTCCCTGCTCAGGCTCTCTCCTCTCTCTCTCTCTCTCTGTATCTCTGTGTCTCAGATGAATAAATAAAATCTTAAAAAAAAAAAGGATGTTCAAACTTTTATAAAGTTGTATAAGATTAGCTTTATTCATAATAGTCCCAAACTAGAAATAACCCAAATATCTATCAACAGGAGAATGGATAAATAAATTGTGTGTATTCATACAATGAAATACTTCCTGGCAGTTAGAAGGACTGGGCCACTGATACATAGAACAATATGGATGAATCTCAAAAACATTATGCCAAGTGAAAGAAGCTAAACACAAAGACTACATACTGTATGTTTATATTGACATAAAATTCTAGAACAGTGACAATGAACCTAATAATGAAAATCAGAACAGTGGTTGCCTGGAGGGCAGGAGTTGACTGGCAAGGAGTATGATGAAATGGAGTGATAGAAATGCATTGGGGTGTTGGTTAGATTGGGGTGTTGGTTACATAAGTATTAATATATGTCAAAATTCATCACACTAAACACTTAATATCTGTGCATTTCACCATATATAAATGATAACCTAAGGAAAACAAAGTAACAACAGTAAAGGACTGTAACACATTACATAAAAAAGAATCTGTGAGTCCATAGTGATACCCCAGATAAAAAATGGAAGAGCTCCCTTTTTCAGGAGGATATGATCTAATAAAAGGGGGAAGAAATGATAAAATTAGAAAATCACTATTTTGCAACCACCAGCACAGTAATCCAGGCAAAGATTGCCAAAGGATGCTAAAAACTGCTGAGGGAAATTTGGGGAACAAGATATTCTCAGTCTTGAAGACAAGTTACTAATTACAAAGGGGAAAATGTACCTTTCCTTTTTTTCTTTTTTTTTAGATTTTATTTTTAAGTAATCTCTACATCCAGTGTGGAACTCAAACTTAAAACCCTGAGATCAAGAGTTGCATGTTCTACTGAGCCAGCCAGGTGCCCCAAAAATGTACCTTTCCAATAAAGACATCTGGTAGACACCGCATTAGCCAAGAGATCAAACTTGGCATCATCGATAATAGGATAAATTTATGTTATTTCCTCCTGATGTGAAGCAATGGGAAAGACATGCCATCACCTTTGTAGTATTCTTGCTAAAAAGTTGAACCCTAGGAACTAAGATGGCGGCCGAGTAGGAGGACCCTAGGCTGGTCTTGTCCGTGGAACACAATGAGATAACTATCAAATCATCCTAAATACCCCAGACATCAGCCCAAAGACTGACAAAACAAACTCCACAACTAATGGGAGAGAAGAAGCCTCATCGAAGAGGGTAGGAAGGGCGGAGGTGTGGTTTGGGAGAGAAAGGGATGATGACTGCTGTGGAGGAGAGGGAGCCGCGTTCAAGGAAGGAAGAAAGAGACACACACACACACACACAGAGAGAGAGGAGCACACAGGGGAACCCACAAGGAGAACATTTCCCCAAAGCCATTCGCTGGGAAAAAGAGAGGGGCTGATTTTCATGAGTTCTTGCAGCCGGCGGGGCTTCAAGCCTGGAGCTTGAAAGGGGGGTGGGCTTGGCCGGGATAGAGCACGGAGGGCACTGCCCTGCTCCGGAGAGAAGGCAGGCAAACACCCCGGGGGACAGAGGGCATGGGAACAGCCATCTGAACAGTGCCTGTGGCACACGGCGGGGAGATGATTTGCCCTTCTTGGAGGAGGCGCAGAGAGGTAGTATCCCTGGAGAGGCCTCTCTGAACACCCAGGCGCTGGCTGGCGCCATTTCTCTCCCCGTCCCGCAGCAGAAACACAGATACACCAGCAGGAGGCAGCACTGGGCCAGCACGGGCTGCATCCCTCGCTTCCACCAAACCCCACTTCCCTGCTGTCTGGGGGAGGCTGTCTTTGGGGTCAAGCTGTCCTCAGTCACAGCGCAGTGAGACCTACCCCCAGCAGACCAACTCAGGGTCTTCCCTGGTCAAATTACGTCCCTAAAGCCTGGAGTTTGAGAAGTCAGCAGGCCCGGCCTGGGGCAGATGGCCCGGAAACAGCGCTCTGGAAAAGGTCTGGGACACCGCCGGGGGAGATGGCTTGTTCTTCTCAGAGTGCTTTCCTGAGAGGCAGCGGGCTCGGAGCCTGCTCTCCGGGGACAAAGGCGGGGGCCGGTGTCATCTTCCTCCCCTGCCCGTCAGCATCCGCACAGAGCCACCTGGGCGGGTGAGCGGCACAGCGAGGACGCGGGCCGCGCATCCCGCTGACGCCAAGTCCGGCACCCTGGTGCTCTGGCGGGGCTGCCCTTCTCTGTCGAGCTTGCCTCAGTCCCAGCGTGGCCGGCCCCTTGCCCAGAAGAGCGGCCCGAGCCCCCGCACATCCCGCGTCCCCTGACGAGAGAGTTCTGTGGGGCTGCAGTTCTCGTGCAGGCAGCCTCAGGTCCCATTTCACCAGCAGAGCAGAGCATACCTAGCCCAAACCCGCCTCGTTCCGGCCAGGGACCACACACTGTCCACATCCCGCGCGGAGAGCCTCTGCGGATGACCCGCCTGAAGGCTGGAGCGCAGAGGCCACGCGGCCCCCACCAGAGACGCTCGTTCAGGCGCCAGACGCCGGGCACTACATACCCACTGCTTCATAAAGCCATTTCTCTCCAAAGTGGGAAACAAACAGACTTTCCTTGCACCCAGAAGAAGGCAGAGACTTAGACAAAATGCCAAGACGGAGGAATTCATCCCAAATGAGAGGACAAGATTAAGTCATGGCCGGAGATCTGAGCGGGACAGATAGATGTAACATGCCCGATGGAGAATTTTTTTTTTTTTAAGATTTTGTTTATTTGACAGAGAGACACAGCCAGAGAGGGAACATTAGCAGGTGGAGTGGGAGAGGGAGAAGCGGGCTCCCCGCAGACCGGGGAGCCCGATGTGAGGCTCTATCCCAGGATCAGGTCCGATGGAGAATTTAAAGCAACAATCCTAAGGATACTCGCTGGGATTAAGAAAAGAATGGAGGACTTCAGGGAGGCCCTTACCACAGAGAGAAAAGAGTTTAAAAAAAAAAAAACTCAGAAATGAAAACTATAATAACTGAGATGGGAAACAGGCTGATGCAATGAACACGAGGATGGAAAGAGCAGATCTCTCCATAGACACTTGGCAAGCCAGAAGGGAGGGACATGATGTATTCGACGTGCAAAATAGGAATAAAACTGATCGCAAACGGTAAGATTTCATTTTTTGTTTTTGACGGTTGAGTAATATCCCATTGTCTATATATATATATCACATCTTTGTCCATTCATCTGTCGATGGACATCTGGGCTCTTTCCATAGTTTGGCTGTTGCAGGCATTGCTGCTATAAACATCGGGGTGCAGGTGCCCCTTCTGATCACTATGTTTGTATCTTTTGGGTAAATACCCAGTAGTGCAGTTGCTGGTTCATAGGGTAGCTCTATTTTTCACTTTTGGAGGAAACTCCATACTGTTTTCCAGACAAATGTGGAAATTAAGAAACAAAACAGAGGATCGTAGGGAAGGGGAGGGAAAAATAAAATAAGACGAAAACAGGAGGGAGACAAACCACAAGAGACCCTTAACTATAGGAAACAAACTTGAGTCTTGTTTCTTGATCTCTCTCTCTCTTTTTTCCCAGTGTTGCTGGAGGGGAGGTGGGTGGGGGGATGGAGTGATTGTGTGATGGGCATTAAGGAGGGCAATTGATGGAATGAGCACTGGGTGTTATATGCAACTGATGAATCACTGAACTCTACCTCTGAAACAAATAATAAATTATACATTAATTAATTGAATATAAGTTAAAAAAAAAGATGAGAAATACCCAGCAATCAAGAAGACTATCCACAAAGGGCACCATTCAGAGTGGAAGGAGCAATCAAGAGTTTCCCAGACAAATAAGCACTAAAGGAATGTGTGACTATTAAACCAGATCTTAGTTATCATTGTCAAATGCTGTCCTTGTGAGATGTCATTTCCCATTCTATTCCTTTTTGGGTGATAAACATAGAATGCCAGGTTTATTTGTTTTGTAGAACCTATTTATTTTTCTGTTACCTAATAAAATTTTTTCTCTATATACATAAAAAAAATTAAGCCCTGTTCCAGTCATGAGAAAATAGTCATGAAGATCCAGGTGTAGGACATTCAGCAAAGTTGGACTCCTAAAAATTGTCAGTGCTATGAAAGACAGAAAAGATGAGGGACTTTTCTAGATTAAAAGACACTAAAAAGACATGGCGTTCAAAAATGTATGATCCTTGGGCACCTGGGTGGCTCAGTCGTTAAGCATCTGCCTTCAGCTCAGGTCATGATCCCAGGGTCCTGGGATCGAGCCCCGCATCGGGCTCCAATCTCAGCGGGAAGCCTGCTTCTCCCTCTCCCTCTGCCTCTCCCCCTCCCCCTGCTTGTGTTCTGTCTCTTGCTGGGTCTCTCTGTCAAATAAATAAATAAAATCTTTAAAAAAAATGTATGATCCTTGATTGAATCCTAGATTTGGGGGGAAAAGACTATAAGGGACATTCTGGGGGCAACTGCAGACATTTGAACATGGAATATAGGGTAATATATCAACATTAAATTTCTTGGGTGTGGTGGTGTCATGGTTATTAGGAGCGTGACCTTGTTCTTGGAGATATATGCTAAAATATATGTATATGTATGCAGATTGATAGGGAAAGAGAGAAAGAATAGATACAATAAAACACAATGTTAACAATTGGTGAGTCCAAGCAAAGGAAATGTGTGTTCGTAGTATCACGCTTTCAACTTTCTGTAGATTTGAAAATTTTCCCCTAAAAAGTGGTGGGGAAAATAAGACAGTGCCAATAAAACTCTTGGCCAATGGTATGTGCTCCAAAAAGGGGTGGGTCTTACACAAGAGTATAAGCTCCAGGAGAGCAGACACATTTGGGTTTTTTTTTTTTTTCATGTGTCAGTATTTTTAATGTTGTGTACATCAAATTACAGTAAAAAGATGACTATAAACAACATGCAGCCCCTCTATTTTCATGAACAGCACAACAGATTACAGTAAACCGAGTTTATATTCCACCATCAAGTGTGGTTCTCCCATTAGTTCACTTTGTGACGGGTCATTAAGAATATCTTCAAATCCAATAGTCTCATCATTACCCCTCAAAATATCCAGTGAAAGGTTTGAGCTTGGAAGAAATGGAAGACGCTGTACCTGCTGCACTGCCTTGAACTCCATTTGTAATTTTAGTGGAGCAAACAGGCCCTGGATGTTTCTTAGTGTGGAAAAATTCATTTTATCTTGGTTGAGCTGGAAATTTTTTTCTGATAATTCAAGAGGATGACTGGGCAAAAGTTCATTTTTCACACACGGAAGGCCTTTTCGAAGAAGATCATGACTTTCAAAAGGTCCACTTGCTGAAAGTTCAGTAACTGGAATACTGTCCTTTAACTGAGATCCAAGTCCTCTGGCATTCATCTTCACTTGCTCTGTGAACAGCCTCTCAGCCCCGTTACCCTGGGTTTTTTATTTAGCACAGTATTCCTAGCACCCACAGCAGTGCCTGGCACTTAAGATGGTACTCAATAAACATTTTTGAAACAAATCACTGAGGGGCACCAGGGTGGCTCAGTCGGTTGAGCATCTGCCTTCAGCTCTGGTCATGATCTCGGGGTCCTGGGATTGAGCCCCACGTCAGGCTCCCTGCTCAGCGGGGAGCCTGCTTCTCCTTCTCTTTCTGCCCCTCCCCCTGCTCTTGCTGGCACTCTCTCTCTCTCTCTCTCTAATAAATAAAATCTTAAAAAAAAAAAAGAAATCGCTGAGAGATTATACGTTAGAAACATAAGATGAAAAAAATATAATTGAAATACCCACCACATGACAATGCATAACTACATGGGACAGCTGCTTCTGTGGTCTGAATATAGCTGTGTCAGTTGCTTTGATTAAAATGATTTCTCTCTGATTAAAAAATATGATTTAAAAAATTGCCCCAGAAAATATTTCTGCCCAACTGAGATGAGTTTGGTAACTCATTTACAAGAAGTAATATTCTATGAGTAACATCAGCATGTTTGGTTAAACCATTTGGGATTACTGTGAGGAAAAAAAATTAGCCAGTTTAAGGGCTTCATTTTTTCTAACGCTGACCCAAATTGACATCAACTGACTTCTTATAGGGAGGGGTGCTACGCCCTCTGGTGGTGAGAGATACACATCTGGTTTCTATGGGAAAGGCCTGCAGAACAGAGACGAAGTAGGAAGAATGGTTTTACCCAGAGATTTCTGAAAACTGATCTCCTTACTTCCTAGACACATGGTGACCTTAAAGACTGAATTTGATGTGATCATTTTTGACTCAATGAATAGCCAGCTTTGGGGAATGCCTGAGCCAGGCTGGGCTGAGCAAGGTACAAATTTAGGAATGGCAGGTGAGTTTTGTAGTTGAGTTAAAGCTTGGGTGGAAAGACTTGTTCCCAGCATGATGAGTGCCAAGGGAAACCTGAAGGGCCATTTGAACTGTGAAATTTGTCAGGATCCTGTTTCCTCATTCGTCCTGACAAGAATGAGAGTATACTCCACCATATACCTCGGGAAGAACTCTGGGCAGAATCCTGGGCCGTGATTACCCAGGGAAGACTGGCTGCTGCCAGACAGCTCACCAATGCCCAGCCTGTATCCCTGGAAACACCTTTTCTTTTTTCTTAGTTTCTAATATTAAAAGATCTTTTTTTTCCCTGAGTGTAAAAATGATTCATGGCTGATAAAGAAGATGTGGTGTATATATATATGCAATGGAATATTACTCAGCCATAAAAGAGAATGAAATCTTGCCATTTGCAATGACATGGATGGATCTAAGGGTATGATGCTAAGTGAAATAAATCAGTCAGACAAAGACAAATACGATATGATCTCACTCATATGCAGAATTTAAGAAACAAAACAAGCAAAGGGGAAAAAATAAGAGAGCGAGGAAAAGAGAGAGAAATCAAGAAACAGACTTTTAATTACAGAGAACTCATGTGGTTACCAGAGGGAAAGGGGTGAGGGATGGGTTAAATAGATGATGTGGATAAGGAGTGCATTTGTAATGAGCACCGGGTAATGTATGGAAGTGTTGATACACCTGAAACTAATATTACACTGTGTGTTAACTGACCGGAACTTAATTTTTTAAAAGATTTATTTATTTGTTTATTTGTCAGAGAGAGGGAGAGAGAGCACGAACAGCGGGGGCAGCAGGCAGAGGGAGAAGCAGGCTCCCTGCTGAACAAGGAGCCCGATGTGGGACTCGACCCCAGGACCCTGGGATCATGACCTGAGCCGAAGGCAGACGCCTAACGACAGAGCCACCCAGGCACCCCACCATTGGCATTTTAAAATTTTATTTACTTATTTATTTTTTTTTTTTTTATTGAGAGTGAGCAGGAGGGAGAGGGCGAGAGAATCTGAAGTAGACTCTGCGCTCGATTGACGCGGGCTCAATCCCATGACTGTGAGATCATGACCTGAGCCAAAACCGAGTCAGACACTTAACCTACTGAGCCACCCAGGCGCCCCCCACCTTTGGCATTTTTGATGATGCTTCATTCAGGTCATTCTGTGCATATAACCATATAGAGTAGGAATGTCGAATTATACATTAATGGGATCATAATATACCGATTCCTTTATAACTTGCTTTGTTTTTGTTTCAACAATGTGTGGTGAGCATCTTCCGATCCAGTTATAGGTACATAATTTTAAAAGCTTTTAAATGTTAAATTATTAAAGTTATATATGCTCATAATAAAAATGCAAATAACAGGGACGCTTGGGTGGCTCAGTCTTTAAGCGTCTGCCTTCAGCTCAGGTCACGATTCCAGGGTCCTGGGATCGAGCTCCACATCGGGTTCCCTCCTCCACGGGAAGCCTGCTTCTCTCTCTCCCACTCCCCCTGCTTGTGTTTTCTCTTTCGCTGTGTCTCTCTCTGTCAAATAAATAAATAAATTCTTTTAAAAAAATGCAAATAACAGTGTCAAAGTTAGGAAAAATGAACATTCTTCCCCACCTTCCTAATTCCATTCCCCAGGTAACTACTTTTAACTATTTTGTACATAATCTTCAAGATTTTGCAATATATACATAAGTCTAGTAAGTTGATGATTTTTGATACAAATGGGATCACGTGATGCATGTTGGTCTTCTATGAGTTTTTTTCACTTAACTGTGTCTTGAACATCTTCCCATATCAGCGAGTGTGCACGTGTGTCTGTATACTTAATCCTTTTGACAACTGCAGAATATTTTACTATATACATGAAACAGTTTGTTTAACCAGTGACCTCTCTTGATGGTTATTTAAACTGTTTCCAATATTTTGATATATAACTGCCTCACTGAGTATTCTTTTATTCTTTTTTCTTTTGTTATTCTTTTTTAAACCTAATATAGACCTTGAACTCATGACCCTGAGATCAAGACCTGAGCTGAGATCAAGAGTCAGATGCTTAACCAACTGAGCCACCCAAGCTCCTCATCACTGAGTATTCTAATAATATATCTTGGTATACTTCTTTCTTTGTTGCTAAAACATAAATTCCTAGAAGCAGATCAAAGGAGATGTATGTTTAATTTTATTTGAAATCTTATTATTTTATTTTGTAAACAGTGATATTCAATGACTCAACTATATTTCAATTATATTGAAATACTAGAATCTACTTAAACATCTCCTGTTTTATGGTGACATTGTTTCTGTTTTTGCGATCACAAATAATACAATAAGCATTTTTGTTTGTGAATCATCATCATATCAAACAATATCATTAGGAGAGATTCCTAAAGGAGTAATTACTGAGTCAAAAAGTTTGGGTTTCTTATGACTTAATTCATACTGCTAAAAATTGCTTTCCAGAAAGGTATATCAATTTATGTTCTGACCATCAACATACTACTATTAGTAAAATTGAGGATGGACATCTTTTTACACATTTACTGGCCATTGATTTTTCTTCCATCAATTGCCTGTTCATTTCTATCTATTTCTCTATTGGGTTGTTTGGCTTTTCTTTGTATTTTTAGGAGTTCATGCATCTGCTGGGTAATTCATTGATCCAATAAACAAATATTTGATCACCTGCTATGTGTTAAGTACTATTCTAGGTGCTGGAGGTGAATACGGCAATGAACTTAAAACAGACCAAAAGTATACTCTAGTCAGGAGGAGGGGTGCAGAAAGTAAACAACTATATGTCAGGTGGGGATAGTGCTATAAAAGGAAGCAAACAAACAAAGCAGGTAATAAGATGTAGAGTGTAAGAAATGCTATTTTATATGGATGGTCAGGAAAGGTCTCCCCTTCAACAGAAACCTAGAGTACATGAGGAAGCAAGCCATTCAGAGCTTCCTGGGAATGAGAACTTAAGGCAGAGGGCACAGTATGTTCTTCATAAATTCTGGATGTTGACTCTTTCCCAGAATATCTCTTGCCTTTTATGGTTGTTCATAGTGTCTTGTACAGAAGTTTTAATATTGTTGAGATCAAACTTGTCAATCTTTTCATAGTCATGATTTCTGGGTCTTATGATTAAGAACTCCAAAATCATAAACCCCCAAATCACAAATATATTTTCAAAGATTCACTTCTATTATTTTTATGCTTTGATTTTTAACAGCTTTCTTGAGGTATAATTCATGTATCATAAAATTTACCCATTTTGAGTATATAATCCAATGATTTTTAGTAAACTTAGAGTTGAATAATCATCACCACTATCCAGTTTTAGAACTATACTTTGATTTTGTTATATACAGCTTTTATATTTATTTATTTATTTGAGAGAGAGAGAGCTTGCACAAGTGGGGAGGAGAACAGAGGGAGAGAATCTTCAGACTCCCCGCTGAGTGCTGAGCCCAACTTGAGCCTTGAGCCCATGATCCTGAGATCAATACCTGAGCTGATATCAAGAGTCTAGCGCTTAACCAACTGAGTCACCCAGGTCCCTCTGTTATACGTAGCTTTTAAAATGTCTAAGATTCATTTTAGCTTTTGGTGTGAAGTGAAGAACCTAAACTTTTTTTTAAAAGATTTTATTTATTTATTAAGAGAGAGAGAGCATGAGTGGAGAGGGAGAAGCAGGCTCCCTGCAAGCAGCGAGCCCGATGGGGCTTGATCCCAGAATTCTGGGATCATGACCTGAGCTGAAGGCAGATGCTTAATGGACTGAGCCACCCAGGTGCTCCTTTCCCCATTGATTTGAAATATCTCCCTTACCATGTGCTCAACTTGCATGTATCTATGGACCTGTTCCTGGTCTCCCTGTTCCAGGGGTCAAAAGGAGACAGGGTTTTATTTGGTTTGTGGAGTTTTCAAAATTTGGGGATTTCACATGAAAACCCAGACTTTTGCCTTTTCTATTTTTTTTTAAGATTTTTATTTATTTGTCAGAGAGAGAGAGAGCACAAGCAGGGGGAGCAGTAGAGGGAGAGAGAGAAGCAGGCTCCTCACTGAGCAAGGAGCCCGATGCGGGACTCGATCCCAGGACCCTGGGATCATGACCTGAGCCGAAGGCAGATGCTTAACGACTGAGCCACCAGGCGTCCCTTTTGGCTTTTCTAGAAAAACCAGAAGATCCAGCAACTATCTGCTGGAGGCCAGTAGGGACCACTCATTTTAGATGGACGTTGTTGACTCCCCTTTTCCTTTCCTGGGAGGGGTCTTGCAACATAAACAGCCGACGTATATGGGGACTATCCCAGGCAAACTGGGATAATGGTCACCATGCCTGCTGTCCCAACATAACTATTAATAGTGTCTCTTTTCTCTTAAAAGTTTCTGATTTGGGTGATAAATGATAAGTCACAATCTCCACCATTCCTTATTGCATTGCACCCAACACTTCTCTTTCATTTATGTTACAAGACCCCTTCCAGGAAAGGAAGAGGGGAGGCAAGAAGGCAATCCTGACACAGAGGCTTGCCAAAAGAATGATTACATGGGCTCAGAGTACAGAGAACATATTATCTGGTGGGGAAAAATTAGGACAAGTTTCCACTGACAAAAGATATGATGTCATAATTTACCGATCTCTTTCCCTTCCATTATTTCACTTAACTTCACAACAACCTACCCACTTACACAACTTAGCCAGTCTGTTATCATGCATTTTATTTGTGTATGGATTTGCTGTCTTCTGCTATAACCTGCATTCCAAAACATGACCTAGTTAGTCTGTTCTGCTCTCCACTGTATTCACAGTGACCGGTTCGGGACCTCTAAGAACTACTTACTGGCTGAATAGGCTCCCAGGAACTACTGACTGAATGAAATAAAAGGGAAATTAAGGAGCAGAGAGCCAAGGTTCATCCGCACCGAGTCAGGGGCAGAGAGAGGCAGGCAGGAATCAGGCTAGGAGGCTTGATTCCTGGACTGGAGCCCAGGATTTTTCCTAGCCAAATGGCTGTAACCTCCCAAACAGGCAAGAAATGGGAGAGTGCGCACGCAGGGACTTGTCTTTGACCTCAGGGGACCTCGCCGAAATGCTGGACCGAGGGGTCCCAAAAGCAAGCGGCGCGGGAAACGCCACATCTCAATTTCGCACCTGCCCCCCCAGAGAGCAAGACTACATATCCCAGTAGGCCCCGCGGGGCGCACGGCCCCTGACACGCGGCTTGCGCCTCCGCCGTCGGCCCGCTGGGGGCGCTGCGGCGACCCCTCCGCCGCCCCGTAGAAATCTCCGCGGCCCCGGGGCCGCTTGCTTCCTGTTTGTCGGACGAGGAGACATGGCGGCGGCGCCGGCGGCTGCTGGGTCTGGGGCCGGCCGAGGGCGACGGGCAGCGGCAACGGTGGCGGCTTGGGGCGGATGGGGCGGCCGGCCGCGGCCCGGTAACATTCTGCTGCAGCTGCGGCAGGGCCAGCTGACCGGCCGGGGCCTGGTCCGGGCCGTGCAGGTACGAAGCCGGCCCGGAGGGGCGGGGCGGGGCGGACCCGGCGGGAGCTGGCGGGGGGCCGGAGAAGAGGCCTTTCCAGGCCTCCGCAGTACGGGCCCGACCCCTCTTAGCTGGCCGCGGGGCCTCCCTGCAGGCTGTCCGTATGCTGTCAGCCGCCGCGGGGCGGTGGGCAGCAGCCGGCTAGAAACCCCGGTTAGGGGCCGAGCGGGCCTGGGCTGCATCGGGCATCGATGGCGTGTACGAGTCCTGGGCCCAGCTTCTGGATCCTCCCAACCCTGCGCCACGTCTACACATCTGGGGGACCCTGAGCGAGTTTGCTTTAGCTTCTAAGGGCCTCGAGTTTCTCCCCCGTGAATTGGGTGGTGGGTCGTCATTGCAGCCCCCGAACGGTTCCTACGCCTATCATAAATGTCATTCTCTCAGAGAGGCCTTTCCTTGACACTACCCCCTACCCCATTTCTAAAGTAGGTCCCCATTGTTATTCAGTCACAGCTCTGAATTCGTTTCGCTCACATTACTTTGTTAGTCTAATTACATATTTCTTTGTTTGTCTACCCTTTTCCTCGCCTGTATCCCACGTTAGGCTGAGCTCCAAAGGGTGCAGGGACTGGTTTTGCCAATGTAGAGCGTCATGGTTAAGAGCGAGGACTTTGGAGTCAGGCCTGGATTCAGAGCCTTGCTTGAGCAAGTTATCTTTCGGTGCCTCACTTTTCTCATTTGTAAAATGGAGATGATAATTAGTAACCTGCCTCTTAAGGTGGTGTGAGGATCAATGGAGACAATTGTGTAAAGCGTTAGGTGCGTTTTTGTTGCTTAGTAAGGGTTGAAGGATAATCAGTCAGTTAATGCTGTACTTGGTATCTGGCTTATAATAGGCGCCCAATATATGATTAGTATTTTTTGAATGAATGAAGGACACTGCTTTAGGGTAAGGCAGGATGAAAAGACCTAGGCTCCTCGCTCCTGCTACCCCCCCCATTTCATTCCCAGAACTTAGGTTGCAAACGCACCTGTAAAACATTAGCTTAATTTAAAGACAGCTTTTGCATATAGGAACTTTTTGAAGGATACACAAGAAACTAATACAGTGGTTGGTGGGAGTCAGTGGCAGTTGGGTAGATGGGGGAGAGAATGGGAGTGAGATTTTTCACAGTATACTATATATATCTGTATATCTATAAACTTGAGCCATTTCAGAACTACTCATATGATTAAAAGGACAGAATAAAGATAAAAACCAGGTGGTCTCTGTGTTAGCAGGTTACAGATGAAGAACCAGTTCTGGGTGATCAGTATTTTCCTGAACATCAGATAATCATAGTTGAGCAACTTTTTCCCCCTGCATTCTTCTCTATCTGCCTTAACATCCTGGAAAGACTTGCTCTTTTAACCAAAATGCCTTACCTAGGTGGGTTGTAGGGACAGGCAGAAAGGGAGCTAACTCACCTTCACTGAGCACATACTTCAGATCAAACGTTGTGCAAGGTATACAGTGTTTTCATTTAATCTTCAGGCTTTTGAATGAGGTGTCAGGACTCCTGCCTCAACACAGATGAGGAAACAGGCTCAGAAAATTTAGGTGATCTACTAAACACACATCTTGCTAATCCTTTACATTCTGAGAGCAGTAGGGAGCTACAAAAGTCGTTCGGCATAATCATTGAGGCAATTTAGGACACTTAATTTGCTTCCAGTGCTGGATGATTTGGAATGGGAGGAGGTTGGAGAAGCTCACCAGATAGAAGGGTGCTAGAATATTCTTGAGCCTGATTATTGTGGTAATCAGGAGTTGTATGCAGGTGTGGAAGCTCTTTCAGAGGTTGAGATGGAGAGATCTTCCTAAAACTCTGGTGAGGGTAGAGTGGGGAATTTCATCTTTCAAATATATCCTTTCTTGGTAGCTTTCCTTGATCTCTTCCTTGCCTCACACACCCCCCCTTTCCCCACATTACAGGTAAATTCTTTCCTCACAGGCATTTCCATAGCACAGTAAGCATGTCCATTATGGCATGTGGTATACTGGGAAAGACCAGATTGAAAAAAAATTTTTTTTAAGTTGTGGTGAACATGAAGTTTCCCATCTTACCCATTTTTAAGTGTACAATTCAGCAGTGTTAAGTGTGTTCACATTGTTGTGAATCAGGGCTCCAGGATTTTTTCATCTTGCCAGTCTGAGACTCTATACCTATTAAACAACTTCCCTCCCACCTCCTTTCCCCCAGCCCCTGGCAACTACCATTCTACTTTTTGTTTCTATGAATTTGACTACTTTCAATACTTCATAGAAGTGGACTCAAACAGTATTTGTCTTTTTGTGATTGCCTAATTCCGATTAGCTTAAAGTCCTCAAAGTTCATCCATGTGGTAGCATGTAACAGGATTTCCTTGGAGAAGACTGTATTTTGAAGGAAGGTGGACCTAGATTGAACCCTAGTTCTCTCACTAACTAGTTCAGTGACCTAGGTTACGTTATTTAAACTTCCTGAAGCTCTGTTTCCTTATTTCTAAAATGGCAATAATATCTATCTCATAGGGCTGTTTGGAGGATTAAGTGACATCATATGTCTAAAAAGCTTGGCCAGTGTGAGGCGGATAGTGGATGTTCAGTAAATAGTTGCCGTCAGCTTGTAGCTGTTAGACTGGGCTTCTTAAGGGACTAAGGGACTTTGTGTCTGCAGAGCCTATAAACAGTGTCAGGCCCTTGATAGCCAGGACTCAGAAAATTGTTTGAATTGGAATACTGTTCGTGAGGGCTCATTCTTCCTCCTCCTCAATGCTGTCTCTACTCCTAAACAGTCTCATGGCTTTAAAGAGTTCTAGAGTCAAATATCCTAGGTTTGAATCCCAGCTCTGGTACATACTTGCTGTCTGTGTTAGGGCACGTTACTTAATCTCTATATGCCTCAGTTTCTTCATTTGTAAAATAGGGCTAATAATGAGACCTAGCCTGTAAGATTGTGGTAAGGATCAAGAGAGTTTATACATATAAGGCACTTAAAATGGTGTTTTAAAACGTAGTAAGGATGCTGTAAAGTTTAGAGAGTATTGTTTAACAGATTCCCTATATTCTGATTTATCCTAAATTTGTATTTCCATCCAGATTTCTCCCGTTAGCTCCAGATGGGTGTATCCAAATACCTTCTCAACACCTCCACTTAGATGTCTAGTGGACATCCCAAACTTAATATGTCAAATAAAATTCCTGATTCCCTGATTCCTCTTTCACCAAACCTGATCATCCCCAACTCTTCCCCATTTCCCTAAATGGGATTTAAGAGAAGTCTGGGAGACGACTCCAGACCACATGATTTAGAACAGGCCTGTGCTACGTGGGTTTTAGTGTATTTTCTTTTCTTTTCTCCCATTTAATTTGTCCTCTTCAAGGTAATAAAGTAATGCTGGTGTAATGCTTTAGTGTTTACAGAGCCTATGTATGTTTATCAGCACGTTTGATCCTTACGGCAAATTAGATCTTACAGATCCCTTGCTTAAAGCCCTCCAGTGGCATCCCACTGCAGTTAGAATCAAATCCATATTCCTTAGAGTTGGGTGCACAAGACCTGCATGATCAGTAGGAGTTGAGGGAAAGGGGTAGACTAGGCAAACCCTAGGCTCAAAGCAGAGTAACTCAAACAGGTCATGACCCACCACCCCTAGAGCTAATCCTTCGGTTTGGCAGTCTGGTGACAAACTAGGTTATGGCATCCTCATTCTATTTCCCAAATGCTAATCATTGCTTCCTTCATGATTACTGGCATATCTAATTTCTACCTAAGTGTAACTTACTTCATACTTTTTCTTGAGATTGACCCCCTTTTTTTCTTTTTCTTTTTTGTTAATTTCAATAAGCACAACTTGTTTTAGCCTCATCCTAAGCATTAGTATTTGTGAAACCTAGGGGTTTAAGTCAAATAAGCCTTCCCTTGCCTGTCAAGGGTAATTTGGTTTGAAAAACCCCGGGGTAGGATAAATTCTCATAAATTAAAAATAGAAATACTATTCATTTTAACAGGAAGTTTTTGTAGTTACAAACTATAAAATTCACTCCTAATTATATTAAAACAAAACAAATCCCATTAAAGTGGACACAAGTATTCCTTGGTTAACATTTATAATCAGAATAGCCTAACAGGGGGTATAGCTCAGTGGTAGAGCATTTGACTGCAGAATAACCTAACAAAGTAGCTTATCTTCATTAATTTGTTTTTATTTTTATTTATTTTTTTAAAGATTTTATTTATTTATTTGACAGAGACACAGCGAGAGAGGGAACACAAGCAGGGGGAGTGGAAGAGGGAGAAGCAGGCTTCCCGCTGAGCAGGGAGCCTGACGTGGGGCTCGATCCCATAACCCCGGGATCATGCCCTGAGCCAAAGACAGACGCTTAATGACTGAGCCACCCAAGTGCCCCTTAATGAATTATTTTTTGAAGACAGCTGTTTACTTGCATTTAATATGATATTGTAAGACATAAGGTATCTTACACTTAGGACTAGGGCACCTCAGTTGGTTAAGCATCTGCCTTCGGCTCAGGTCATGATCCCAGGGTCCTGGGATCGAGTCCCGCATTGGGCTCCTTGCTCAGCAGGGAGCCTGCTTCTCCCTCTGCTCCCTGCCCCTTGCGTGCTCTCTCTCTCAAAAACAAATTTAAAAAAAGATATCTTACACTTAGGACTAAACAAATAAGATATACATAGATGTTTATGAAATTCAGCTTTTGTTTAAAAAGAATGCAGTAAAGACAAAATAAGTCAATGAAAACTAAGTGTCTGGAAATGTCACATCCACGGAACAGGTTGACAGCTTAGGCAGCATGATGTAAGAGGTTATCACTGCTATAAACTGTCAAACCACAAGTACTCCAGGAGAAGAAACCCATACAACACCTGCCAGTAATTTAGCTTTGAAGATGACTGGATTGGTGGCTCTTTCATCACAGTACTCAGCTGTTCACAAGGAAAACAAAATCCAAATGATTATTTTTAAATGGGAGTAAATGTAAGACAATGTAGACGTAAAAGAAATTCCTTGTGTATTTGGAATATACAATATTCCAAATATTTGGAATACGATAGGAAAGCTCTCTGGGTATCGTGAGCCTTGTAATTAAAAATGGCTGTGCCCTGGGCGCCTGGGTGGCTCAGATGGTTAAGCGTCTGCCTTCGGCTCAGGTCATGATCCCAGAGTCCTGGGATCGAGTCCCTCATTGGGCTCCCTGCTCCTTGGGAGCCTGCTTCTCCCTCTGCCTCTCTCTCGCTCTCTCTCTCTCTGTGTCTCTCATGAATAAATAAATAAAATCTTTAAAAAAATAAAAAAATAAAAAAAAATGGCTGTGCCCTGCCCCCCTTTTTACCCCCCAGTTCTGCCCTCCCCACACAGCCACTGTCCACACTGTAGCTGTTTGTTTTGCAGGGGAAGGGTCCTGCAGGAAACAGGATAGCCAGTATTTCTTAGTAGCATGCTTTTAAGGCTATTTCTTGACTTTTCAATTTTAGACATTATCAGTTTTCTTCCCTTGTAAACTAGGATTTAATTCACAACACCCTATACTACATATTTCTTTTTTATTCTCCTAATATAGTTATATCACAATTTGGGCTGTTGGTGTTAAGTATTTATATGAAGATGATCATGATGATATGTTTGTAGTAGAGCCATATAGTATACAACAGTATATGCTTTGTATATTTTTTTGTTTCCCTTTGAGTTAAAAGCCACTGTCTCCCCCACCCCCCATTTTTTGAATTGAGATATAAATATAGTAGAATTCACCTTATTTAGTGTATAGAGGCATACTTTGTTTTGTTGTGCTTTGTCTGTTGTGCTTCGTGGTTACTACATTTTTACAAAATTGAAGGTTTGTGACAGCCTTGCATCAAACAAGTCTATTGGTGCCATTCTCCAACAGCATTTGCTTACTTGGTGTCTCTGTCACACTTTGGTAATGTTCACAGTATTTCAAAACTTCCATTATTATTATACTATAGTGATCTGTGATCAGTGATTAAGACTTGCTAAAAGATCAGATGATAGCATTTTTTAGCAATAAAGTATTCTTTAATGAAGACATGTACTTTTTTTAGACAATGCTATCTCACACTTAATTGACTACAGTGTAATGTAAACATAACTTTTATATGCACTGGAAAACCAAAGAATTCATTTGGGTAACTTTATTACAGTGGTCTGGAACTGAACCCACAATGCCTCCGAGGTGTGCCTGTTAGTTCTAGGAGTTTTAACAAATGTAGTTGTGTGACCACCACTATAGTTAGGATATAGAAGATTCCCTTGTGGTAGTTAACCCCTTCCCTACCCTCATCCTGTAGCAACTGCTCATCTGTTTACTGTTCTAGTCCTATGCCCTTTTACAGACTGTCATTGCAATGGAACTGTACCATATGTAGCCTTTGAGTCTGGCTTCTTTCACTAGAATAACCTCATTAAAAATTTGTTTTTTATTTGCTTTGCTTTTTGTATGCTTATAATTTAGTCCCAGTACTAAAACGTTCTTTTTTAAAAAGAAATCCTTGGAATTCTCCATCTTCCTCCAATTTGGATTAGTTCCTTGCTAGGACAGCTATATATCTGAATTCTTGGGATTTCCTTTCACCAAATTCAAAGTGTTTTATTTACTTTTTTTATGTTTTAGATCCTTTGTTTCAAGAATCCTGTCTTTCTTGGGGGAGTGCATTATCTAGTAGCCTCCTAAGAAAGAGTACATGAGAAGTGGCTTTTTTTTTTTTTTTTAAGTTTGCATGTTTGAAAATGTCTTTTATTCTTGTATATTAAGTTTAGCTGGGTATAAAATTCTAAGTTGGAGGTTATTTTCCCTTAAATTTTTAATGCTGTTATTCCATTGTCTTTAAGCATTTGGTGTAACTGTTGAGAGGTTCTGTTCTGATTCCCATTCCTTAGTATATGACCTATTTTCCCACCCCTCACCCCCCTGAAAGCTTTTAGGATCATCTCTCTCTCTCTGGCATTCTGAAATTTAATTATGGTGAGTCTTTCTTTTTATTCATTGTGCTGGACATTTTGTGTAGATATACATTAAAATATGTAACAACTAAAAAATAAATATGTAACTATGAAAAAGCCATTTCTATCACCTGATATTAATTTCCTCTGTAAAATACACTGAATGTTCTCTTAGGGTCCTCCTAATTTTATTTTTTAATTTAAAAAAATTTTTTTAGGGTCCTCCTATTTTTAAAAGCAATTTTCTCTCCTATGATTATGTTGGGCTGTGATTGCTTTGGAGAACTTCATGGAGTAGGGGAGAGTTGAATTGGTTCTGAAGAATGAGTAGAATTTGAACAGAGTAGCAGAGATAGTCCTGGCACTAAGAACACCACTAAGAAAGTCCTCCTAATTGGCTATTTAGAAGACAGGGAAGAGGCAGTGAAATGCTTGTATGGGAGATAGTGGGAGATAAGTGTAGATATGTTGGGAATGGAATGGGGGAAGGTAATTAATATTTATTGAGCATCTACTGGTGCCACTGTGCAGAGACTTGTTTATTAAATATTTGACCTACAAAAACCTATATAGTAAGTAATACCATAATATTACGACAATACCCATGTACCTACTACCAAACTTAAAGACAGTACCAGTATATTTAATGTTCCTTCATCTCATTCCCTCCCCGCCAGAGGTAATATGTGTTTTGAATAGATAACATATGCACATACACATATGGGTTACAGAGAAAAGTAAGTCTCCCTTGCTGATAGCCCACTACCACCTCTGCTAGCCCCCTCCCGTTCTCCCAGAGGTAGCTGTGGTTATTGATTTCTTGTGTCTCTATCTACAGACATGTTAAATTAGGAAAGCAAATGTGTTGATATATCTTTTTTTCTCATGCAGGTGGTGGTATAATGTACATACTATGTATAGTAGAGATCCTTCCATAATCAGTACATACAAGTCTATTTCGTTTCAGGCATTTAAAAAACTTCTTGTGTTGAAATATACAGATAAAAATGCACAAAAAGTATGTGGACAGCTGAATGAATAGTAATAAAACCATCAACTATGTAGCAGCCAACCAGATCACCTCTGTACCTCTAGTCTGCAGCTCTGCTTTTCCTCCTCTCCAATGAAATTACTAGCCTGACTTCTAACATTGTATTTAGGTGTACTAGTTTTTATGCTTTACATAAATAGAATTAAGCAGTACATACTGAATCTGCTTTCTTTCAATATTTGTTAGAGTCATTCATGATAATGGTGAAGCTGTAGTTCATTAATTTTTATCGCTGTGTAGTATTCTATTTTTTTAAAATATTTTATTTATTTATCAGAAAGAGAGAGAGAGAGAGAGCACAAGCAGGAGGAGCAGCAGAGGGAGAGGGAGAAGCAGGCTCTCCGCCGAGCAGGGAGCCTGATGCGGGACTCGATCCCGGGACCATGGGATCATGACCCGAGCTGAAAGCAGACGCTTAAACAACTGAGCCACCCAGGCGTCCCGCTGTGTAGTATTCTACTAACAAACCACAATTCATTCTACCTTTGATGAGTATCTGAGATTTTTCCAGTTTGGGGCTTTTATGGGTGCTGCTTATATGAGTATTCTTGTATGTGTCTCCTGATGCCTATATGCACAATTTCTTTTGGGTATATACTTAGAAGTAGAATTGCTGGGTTATAGGATATGCATAGGTTCAGCACTGGTAGCTGTTATCAAACACTTTCCCAAGTGCTTGTACTAGTTTACAGTCTCACCAGCAATGTATGAGAGTTCCTGTTGTTTCATGTTTTCACTAACCCGTGCATGGTGTTGCCAGTCTTTAAATTTGGCCATTCTAGTGTTTTTGTATTGGTATCTCATTATGGTTTTGGTTTGTGTTTCCCTGATGACTAATGAAGTTAAGCACCTTTCAGAAGTCTGTTGGCCATTTGAACATCTTTTGTGGATGGCCTGTTTAGATCTTTTGCATATTTTTCTCTATTGGGTTTTTTTTTCTTTTTATTGATTTGAAGTTCATTTCCTGGATATGAGCCTTTATAATGATGTTTTATAAATATTTCTCTCATTTGGTGGCTTCCCTTTTTAGTCTCTAAAAAGATCTTTTGGTGAACACAAGTGCTTAATTTTAATATAGCTCATTGTATCACTATTTTCCTTTATGGTTAGCACTTTTTATATTCAATTTAAGAAATCTTTCCCTACCCTAAGGATCATGAAGAAATTCTGTTTATTTTCTAGAAGCTTTATTTTGCCTTTTACATTTAAATAAATGTTCCATTTGGAATTTATTGTTGGATGTGGTGTAAGCTTGTCCATAAAGATACCCAGTTGACCGCACATTATTTATTGAAAAGTTGCTTTTTCCACCAGTGCTCTGTGGTGTCTGTTTTCATGTCAGTTTCCTGTCTATTTTTTTCCACTGGTCTGTTTATCCTTGTGCTGATACCACTTTGTCTTATTTTCTGACACTTATGTGTGTTGATTTTGGCGATAGTGTATTGAATAGGAGTGGCTTCTCCTGCTTAGTTATCTTCAAGAGTTCTTGGCTCTTCTTAGCCCTTTGCCATTTGCATATACATTTTAGAATGAATTTGTACATTTTTACAACAAAATTTTGTTTGGGATTGCATTCAATCTATTGAGTACAATACAGTCATTCTCTCCCTTCCCCTTCCCTTTCCTCCCCTCCTCCTCTCTTTAACTGTAGATGTAATATAAAACAAGATTGATTTTATGTCATTCTTGTATTTACATGGCCCTTATATTTTAATACTTTACCTTTAGATTCTTTTGGATTGTATATGTGTACAGTCATTTGCAAATATCATATCTGCACATGAAGGTTTTATCCTTTCCAATCTTATATTTTTTCTATTTCTTCCCTAACTGTGCTGCCTGAGTTGAAGTGGCATGTTCCTGATCTAAGAGGGGAAGCCTTAAACATTTCACCACTAAGTATGATATTTGCTCAAGGTTTTCTGTAGATACCATTATTTGTTCACTTCTTTTTTCAGTTTATGATGTTGCATTTTATAAAATGCTTTTTCTGCATCAATTGAGATGTTCATATAATTGTTCTTTATGTTTTCAGTGTGATAAATTACCGTTTTTCCTTTGTTTACTTGTTTTTTAGAGGTCGTATCTAAGAAATCATTGCTTAATCTAAGGTTATGACATCTATGTCTATGTTTTCCTCTAAAAGTTTTATAGTTTAAGCTCTCACATTTAGGTCTTTGATCCATTTTGAATTAATTTCTGTAAATGCTATGTATAAAGGAATCCATCTTCATTCTTTTGCTTATGAATACCAGTTGTCCCAGCAACAGTTGTTGAAAACTTTTTTTTTTTCTCATTGAATTGTGTTGACACTGTTGTCAAAAATCTGTGTTGACCATAAATGTGGGGATTTAATTTTGGAATCTCAATACTATTCCATTGATCTAGTTGTTTAACCTTATGCTAAAGTCTTGATTATTATAAGCTTGTAATAAACTTGGAAATCAGAAAGTGTGATTCTTCCAACTTTGTACTCTTTTTTCAAGATTATTTTGGCCATCCTGGGTCCCTTGCATTTCCATATGAATTTTAATATCAGGTTGTCAATTTCTTTAATGAAGCCACCTGGGATTGTGATAGAAACTGCATCGAATCAATATAGGAAGTATTGCCATTTAAGCAATATTAAGCCTTCCAATCTATGAACATGGATAGCTTTCCGTTTATTTAGACTTCCTTCAATTTCTTTCAATGATTTTTTGTAGTTTCATTTTCTAAGTTTTGTATTCCTTCTGTTAAATTTATTCCTGTTTTATTATTTTTGGTTTAATGAAACCAAATGAGATAATGAGACAGTTTTCTTAATTTCATTTTTGGATTGTCTATTGTAAGTGTATAGAAATTTAGCTAATTTTTTTGTATATCAATTTTTATCCTACAGCCTTGCTGAACTCATTTATTAACCCTAGTAGTGTTATATGTGGGTTCCATAATGTATTCTATATATAAGATCATAGGATGGCAAATATAGTTTTACTTTTCCATCCAGTTTTCCATCTGGATGCCTTTATTTCTTTTTCTTACCTCATTGCTCTGGCCTGAATCACTAGTACAATGTTAAATAGAAGTGGTGAGGATCAACATCCTTTGTTTTTCCTGATCTTAGTGGGAAAGCATTCAGGCTTTCAACTGTTAATTATGATGACAGATGTGGGTTTTTGGTATGTTGAACCGACCTTGCATTCCTGGAATATACCTCGCTTGGTCATGGTGTATGATCCTTTTTGCATGTTGCTGGATTTGGTTTGCTAGTGTTTTGCTGGGGATTTTTGTGTCTATATCCATCAGAGATATTGGTCTGTAGTTTTCTTGTGACATCTTTATCAGATTTTGGTATCAGGGTAACAGAATGAGTTGGGAAGTGTTCCCTTTTCTGTTTTATGGAAGATTCTGTGAATAATTTTTAGTTTCTCTTTAACTGTTTTGTAGAATTTACCAGTCAAGCATCTGGACTTGGGCTTTTCTTTGTGGGTAGTGTTCTTTCCTTTTTTCTTATAAAATCACTGATTCAACTCTTCTTGAGTCAGTTTCAGTTTTTTGTGTCTTTCTAGGAGTTCGTTCATTTCATCTAGGTTATATAATTTGTTGGCATATAATTGTTACTACTATTTCTTTATAAACCTTTTTATTTCTATATGGTTGGTAGTAATGTCCCCTCTTTCATTCCTGATTTTAGTTATTTGAGTCAGTGTTAAGTTGGTCATTATAACTAAAGTTTTAATTTTGTTGATCTTTTCAAAGAACCAACTTTTGATTTTGTTTGATTTTTCTTGATTATTTTTCTGTTCTCCATATCATTTTTGTAGTAGTATTTATTTCCTTGTGCTTGTTTGGGGTTTGGTTTGTTCTTTTCTAGTTTCTCATGGTGGAAGTTTAGATAATTCATTTGAGATATCTTTCCTTTTTAATATAAATGTTTATACCTGTAAATTTGTAAACACTACTTTTGCTGAGTCCTATAAAACCATGTTTTCTTTTTTTTTTTTTTAAGATTTTATTTATTTTGGGCGCCTGGGTGGCTCAGTTGGTTAAGCGACTGCCTTCGGCTCAGGTCATGATCCTGGAGTCCCAGGATCGAGTCCCACATCGGGCTCCCTGCTCGGCGGGGAGTCTGCTTCTCCCTCTGACCCTCTTCCCTCTCGTCTCTCTATTTCTCATTCTCTCTCTCTCAAAAAAATAAATAAAATCTTTAAAAAAAAAAAGATTTTATTTATTTGACAGAGAGAGACACAGTGAGAGAGGGAACACAAGCAGGAGGAGTCGGGGAGGGAGAAGCAGGCTTCCCGCCAAGCAGGGAGCCTGATGTGGGGCTCTATCCCAGGACCCTGGGATCATAACCTGAGCTGAAGGCAGATGCTTAACGAATGACTGAGCCCCCAGGCTCCCCCCATGTTTTCTTTTTTTCCTTTCAAGGAAAGGAAAGATTGTTTCCCATTGTGTTTGGACTTGCCTTGATTTGAACTAGCTTGAATGATATGAAATTGCTGATATTCAGTCTTTTTTTTTTTTTTTAACCTACAGACATGGTAGTGCCCTTGGTTCACCCAAACAGATTACTCTCACAAACATTTCATTACCTCTCTATTAACTTCTGTATTATCTTATTTTTATAATCTGCGAAAACACGCTCAGGAAGGATAATGGGATTTGTCCAAAATCATAGGACTAATATGCATCAGGGTAGACTAAGACGTTATTGAAGACCTACATGTTGTGTAATAACAGCCATAAGGTGCTTTTGATCTGATTCGAGGGACAAGTGTATATGAAAATAATTCACATCCGGCCCCTGGTTAATGATATGTCCTAAGAGTGTTAGTGGAACTGTGCCATAATTGATTAATGAACCGGTCATTAGACTAGATTCCTTCAAACATTTACTGAGTCTCTGTTCTGTGCCTGGCATTCTTTGAGAGAGAGAAGGTGGGCACGATAAACGCAACTGGTACCTACTCTGAAGGAGCTTATGATCTACAGGAGGAGGGGGACAAGTGAATCAGTAATTATGATGCAGAAGAAAAATGTTAGATAAGGCCCCAGAGGAGGGGCACTTATTCGCTTAGAAAGAAGAGAGGGGAGGGGTGCCTGGATGGCTCAGTTGGTTGAGCATCCAACTCAGGTGCTGATCTCAGGGCCGAGGTCATGATCTCAGGGTCGTGGGACTGAGCCCTGCATTGAGCCCCATGTAGGGCTCCATGTCGAGCTCCATGCTCAGTGTGGAGTCTGCTTGAGATTCTTTCCTCCCTTCTTCCCCTTCGCTCCCAGTGTGAGTGTGTGCATGTGCGCGCTCTCTCTCTCTTTCTCTCAAATAAAGAAATGAAATCTTTTAAAAAGAAAAAAGAGGAGAGAGGGGAAGACCCAGCAGGGAACATTTCTGGTTATTTGGCTTACACTTCAGAGAAGGAGAAAGAGCTTTCCAGGTAAAGACAGGGAAGACATTTTAGGCAAGGAAGAAGATGTGCAGAGAGACAGAGAACATGTGCATTTGGAGCTTGGAGCGTGCACTGGGAAAGAGATGAAGCTAGAGAGGAGGGTAGATGATACATAGGCTGCTGTGTCACAAGGGAAGGAGTTGGACTTTTCGCTTGTAGGCTGTTGGGGAGCTTTTGAAGGTTTCTAGAAAGAGACCTTTGAATTATTTGTCCTGGGTGTGTTTAGGAGGCAGCTGCTTTCCTTTGCCATGTATGCTAGTAGTTCATTCCTCACCAGTAAAATGTTCCTTTTTTCTTTTTTTCTTTTGACTCACAGTTCACGGAGACGTTTTTGGCAGAGAGGGACAAACAATCCAAATGGAGTGGCATTCCTCAGCTGCTCCTGAAGCTGTATGCAACCAGCCACCTCCACAGTGACTTCATTGAGTGCCAAAACATCCTCAAGGTAACTCTTAGCAGCCTTGGAAGGGTTGCATTCAAAGCCTTGGGTGACACAGATGTCTGTTTTTTTCTCCTTCAGTTTACTTTTTAAAATAGCGTGTTTTTAATGTGTAAGCTGTAGAAAATTTGGGAAATTCAAAAAAAGTACAAGGAAGAAAATAAAAATCAACTATAATCCCACCACCCAGAGATAATCACCATTAAGTTCCCTCTGTCTATCCTTCTGGGCTTTATTCACACTTGTTTTGTGGCAGTGCTTGCTTAATTTGGGAGACCAACACTATGACCTGGGATTGGGATGACATTCTTTTTGAGCAGGATTTTTAAAACTTCCATATTGCTAAAGGTTCAAGGAAGTAGCCTTGTGGTTGTTGATCCATTATGACCAACATAAGATGAAGGAACTGGGGTTGGTGGTTGGGAGAGGGATGGAAGAGTGCAGAGATGCTAAGGCAGTTGTTCTCAAACTTGAGTGTGTATCAGAATCACCTGGAAGGCTTGGTAAAATAGAGTGCTGGGCCCTACGCATCTGCCCAGAGTTTCTGGTTCAGTAGGTCTGGAGTTACTGTATCCAAACTTTAGCTTGGGGGGTGGGTCCAAATTTGAATTTAGATTACCAGTACTAGCTGCAGTTAAAACCCATGCAAGTTATGGTTGATCATAATGACACTTGATATAATGTTCTTCAGAGGTAAAGTTTTGATTATTATATCACGTAAGTCATACTAAAATATAGTAGGCAGCAAATAATCTTTACCTTTAAGAAGAGATGTTTTGTCTGTACAGTTTTTCTATAAATTAAAAATCATTTCCAAATAAAAGTTTATTTAATTAAAAAGTGTTTTGTATTCTTAATATTGTTTGAATGGGATAGAAATAATTATAGTCTTTTACACTTGTTTGAAAACTCTTTGCAAGGAATTATACATTATTACACTTGATTCCTGCAAAATCTGAGATATGGGGTAGAGGAAAGAGAAATTTAACATTTGTGAGTACTTGCTGTGTGATCACTATTTCTTTATTCATCGAACACATGCTTCTTTGAAGCCTGTGTACCAGGCGTATTTAATTCTTATGGTAACTCTATGACGTGGTGGTATACTTATTTGTTTTAGTCCAGAAATAATTTTGATTGCAAGTGGCAGTAACCCACTCAGACTAGCAAGAAAGATCCTTTATCATCTCACATAACTGGAGAGCACAGTTGTGAATTCAGGGGGCTGAACAGGGTTAAGCTATCCATTTCTTATCTTGACATCTGTGTTTGACCTCATGTTCCTCCACGTGATCACAGCTCTAGGGTGACATTTCTATAACTTGGGCCAGCCACCGAGGTGAGGGGGCTGAGAGACTATTGATGAGGCCTGATCACCTGCTCCTGGGGCTAGCACTGAGGTGCTTGGTGGCAGCCCCAGCAGAACTCTGTGGAAAGTGGGGAGGGGCCTTTTCCCCAAGGAAATGGGGCTTTTACTTGAAGAAGAGAAAAAAAGATAGTGGGCAGGCAAACCCAGATGTCTTCTACAATTCCCTTTTTCAGTTGAAAGAACATCCTCAACAGTAACCCACGCAAAGCCTGTGGCTATCACGTGATGAGCCCAGATTTGTCGTCGTCCTAAGACCAGCTTCCACTGTACCATGTTGCCAGCAAGAATTACTTCCTGGCTTTATAGTTGAAAAAAATGAGACCCAGAGAAAGTGGTTCAATCACTGATTATGTGAGCCTGGGCAACTTTGTGATTTTGCTTTTCATATATAAAATGGGTAAAACTATACTCATTTCATTGAATTATTTTAAGGATTAGGTGGGCTAAAGTATCAAAGTTTGGTGCCCAACATATAACAGGTTGTCTGTAAGAGTTCTGCTTTTTCTTGGTGTGTGGTACCTGGACCAGCAGGATCAGCAGCACTTGGGAGGTTGTTATAAATGCACATTCTCAGGCCCCACCCCAGGCCTATTGAATCAGAAACTCTGCAGGTGGGACTCAGCCAAATGGGTTTTAACAAGTTCTTCAAGTGATTCTGATGTTCACCACTGTGTGAGAACTGCTGCTCCAGCCCATCGTGTTCCATCTTCCCTCAAGATCCCTGGAGAGAGCATAAGAGTAGTGTCCTGGATTCTTCCCACACTGTCTCCTGTTTCACCCCTAATACTTACTTTTTCTTCCATAAGTGCAAACTCTGGATCCAGACTTCCTAGATTTTTAAATCCTGGCTCTGTCACTTACCAGCTGTGTGACCTTGACAACTTTGTATCTCAGTTTGCTTATCTGTAAAATTGGGGTAAAAAATTACTGTTATCTTGTAGGTTTGTGAGGATTAAAAAGGGTCATGCGTGAAGTACTTAGAACCATATCTGGTACATAATAAGCATTAAATAAATGAGCTATTGTTACTATTCAGATTTTGATCATCCTATTAGCTTTTCTGTAAGATGATTTTTTTCTATTGTGGTTCATTGGGGGCTATCTTTGGACTCATGGGCATTCAGTTTGTGACTGAAATGCAAACTGATGTTTTGGTATGTGGTTCTTCTTGGATACTAAAACTGAAAGTCTCTCTGTATGCTTTTTTTTTAATTAGGAAATTTCTCCTCTTCTCTCCATGGAGGCTATGGCATTTGTTACTGAAGAGAGGAAACTTACCCAAGAAACCACTTATCCAAATACTTATATTTTTGACCTGTTTGGAGGTGTTGATGTAAGTAGTTGTTCATTATTACTACTGCTTAATGGCTTGAGTATTTAACTCTTGAAATGGGAGAAGTGAGACATTTCAGAATTTATAGCAAACAGTTCAGAATTTTAATCTTTAGAAGCCCAGGGGCATTCACCTGTGTTGAACACCATAGCTTTTACATGAGAAGAATTGATTTATTTGAGGTGATAATATATCCACCTTTTTCTTTTTTTAAGGCACAAAGTGAAAGGTGTGTCTCCTTTCCCCCATCCTTTCCTCAGAGGCAGCTGTGATTTCTAGTTTTTCTCTGTCCCTCCAGAGATGTGCTATGGGAGTGTGTGTGTGTGTGTGTGTGTGTGTGTGTGTGTGTGTGTGTGTTAATAACCCCTGCTGTTCTCACCTTAGATTTATTTCTTCCCCACATAGAGGTGGCATATACCCCATATACGGATACTGCTCTGTACCTTGCTTTTTCCATGTAATTCTCTAGCTTGGGGATAGATTCAGTGTATGTAAATCTGCCTCATTATTTTAAATAGCTATATAGTATTCCCTGGTATAATTATACCATAATTTATTTACCCAGGCCCCAGTTGATGGGCATTTAGAGTTTTCTCATATCTTTCCTTTTACAACAGGGTTGCAGTAAAGGCTTTTGTACATGGGAGTATATACCTATGGGATCAAAACGTGTGCTTTATTGTTTATAAACTCATTAATTATATACCTAAGAGGTTTTATCAGCTTAAATCCCCAGTAACAAAGTATAAGTGTTGATCCACACCATCACCAACACAGTGTATATATGTGGGTTTTTATGGGCTGTGTTACTAAAGTCTTGCTTATAGAAAAGTACACCAGTAATTATCACAAAATAACTTCACCTTTGTCACTGCCACCCAAATCATGAAATGGAACATTACCAGCCCCCGGTAGCCTCCTTTACCAAATGGTACATTTTAAGTAAATTTTAAATATTTATTAAGTAGATAGGAGAAAAATGGTGTTTCTTCGGTTTCTTAAAAAGCTTTTTTGAGATATAGTTCACATACCATACAGTTCACCCGTTAAAGTATACAATTCATTGGTTTTTGGTAAATTCACAGATATGTGCAACATCACCAGTCAGTTTTAGGATATTTTTATCACCCCAGGAAAAGCTCCATATGTTTTAGCTGTCACTCCCCTACACACCTCTATCATAGGCAACTTTTACTCTATTTTCCATCTCTATAGATATCCCTGTTTTGGACATTTCATCTGAATGGAATCATGTAATATGTGGTCTTCTGTTACTGACTTCTTTTACTTAATGTTTTTACTTAGCTTAATGTTTTCAAGTTCATCCATGTTGTAGCCTGTTATCAGTACTTTATTCCTTTTTATGGCTGAAGAATATCCATGGATATACCACATTTTTTATATCTGTCAGCTGATGGACTTTTGGGCTTTTACCTTTTAGCTGTTAATAATGCTGCTCTGGGGCGCCTGGGTGGCTCAGTTGGTCAGCCTTCGGCTTGGGTCGTAATCCCAGGGTCCTGGGATTTAATCCCTTATCAGGCTCCCTGCTCAGTGGGGGGCCTGCTCCTCCCTCTCCCTCTGCCTGCAGCTCCCCATGCTTGTGCTCTCTCTCTCTCTCTGTCGAATAAATAAATAAAATCTTAAAAAAAAAAAAGAATGCTGCTCTTAACATTTGTGTCCCACTTGCTGTGTGGACGTATGTTTTTATTAATTTTGGGTGTATACCTGGAAGTGGATTTGCTGGTAACTCTTAACATTTAATCTTTTGAGGACCCTTAGACTGTTTTCCAAAGCAGCTGCACCATTTCACATGCCCACTTATGGTGTATGCAGGTGCTAATTTTTCCACATCCTTGTCAACATCTGTTGTTATCTGTGTTTTTGGTTATAGCCATCCTCCTGGGTGTGAAGTGGTATCTCACTGTGCTTTTGATGTGTATTGTCTTATGGCTAATGATGTTGAGCATCTTTTTATGTGCTTATAGGTCATCTCTATGTCTTCCTTGGAAAATATCTCTTTTTCGTATTTTTTGTTAAGATTTATTTATTTATTTTAGAAGAGTGCTCATACCTCATGGTGGGGGAGGGGTAGAGAGAGAGAGAGAGACTCTTCAAGCAGACTCCCTGCTGAGCGCGGAGCCTGACAGGAGCTTGATTTCACAACCCTGAGATCACGACCTGAGCCCAAATAAAAGTTGGCCACTTAACAGAATGAGCCACCTAGGCACCCCTCCCTTTCCCGTTTTTTAATTGGGTTGTCTTATTATGCGTTCTAAGAGTACTTTATATATTCTCTTCATAGTTTTTAAAATTTGCATTCTTCTATCAGTGGGATTGAATATCTTTTCATGTGTTTATAAGTAGTTCCTTTTCTGCCAGTTATCTCTTTGTAGCTTTTGCATCCTTTTCTATTTGATTATTGGGTCTTTCTCTTACTGATTTTCTGTCTTTGTTGTTTGGGCTGCCATAATGGACTGTCAGACTGGGTAACTTATAAGCAACAGATCTATTTCTCTGTCATAGTTCTGGAGGCTGGGAGTTCCACAATCATGACAGCTGGCAGATTTGATGTCTGGTGAAGGCCCTCTTCCAGGTTGCAGACTGCTGGCCTCTCCCTGTGTCCTCATGTAGTGTGAGGGGCTAGGGCTTTCTCAGGAGCCTCTTTTAGAAGGACGTAATCCCATTTAGGAGGGCTCTGCCCTCCGAATCTAATCAGCTTCCAAAGGCCCCACTGCCTAATGCTATCACACTTGGCATTAGGATTTAATGTGAATTTTGGGAGGACACAAACATTTAGACTGTAGCACTTTGTGATTACTCAGTTTTTAAAGGTCCTTTGTTATGTGTGTTGTATTTTTTCCCCAAGTTTGAGAAATGAATTTTGACTTTGTTTATGATACTTTTAAATGTAGGGGGGTTTACTTTTTAGGTTATCAGATTGCTCAGTCTTTCCTTTTATGGCTTCAGAGTTTTGTTTCTTGCTTTTCCCACTGTTGGATTATAAACTGTGTCTATATTTCTTTGTAATATTTTAAAGTTTTTATCACATACGTTAAAATTTTTGCACCATGTACTGAGTGAGGGACTGGGATCCTACTCCCCTCCCCACCCCAGATCTCTCTCCTTACTCCCTGGGTGTCTGGTTACTTAGTATCTTGATCTGGGTGGTGATTGTACAGGAATGATGTTCACTTTATAAAAACTGGAGCTGTATGTTTATGGTTTATACTCTGCTGTGTCAGTATGTTATATTGCAATTTAAAAACCATTTCCTTAAAGATGCCATTTGCCCTGAAAGTCAAGATTGTTACACATTTGCATCCATAGCATCAGCCTTAGCCTTTATTCCCTAATTGTTGCTCAGCATTGCCTCTCCTCAGCAGCTCCAGTAGTCCTGTAGCGTGGACTTAATGGCCAGCTTGGGGGGCCCTTCACCTCTGAATTGTTCATCAAGGAATTTATTAAATAGAAACCAGTGTATTTATGGGAGGAAAGAAGAATAATGTGGATCTCTTACCTGATGTCTGTTGGCAATGAAAATGTGGTTTTCTTTCTTTTTTTTTTTTTAGATTTTATTTATTTATTTGACAGAGACAGAGACAGCGAGAGAGGGAACACAAGCAGGGGGAGTGGGAGAGGGAGAAGCAGGCTTCCCGCCAAGCAGGGAGGCCAATGTGGGGCTCTGTCCCAGGACTCTGGGATCATGACCTGAGCTGAAGGCAGACGCTTAACGACTGAGCCACCCAGGCGCCCTGAAAATGTGGTTTTCTGTTGCAGGTGCCTATCACGGACATCTTTGCATCAAAGTTTCTTGATTTTGTGAGGTTTTGGTCTGCTTTGGAGAAGATTAACTTCTCCAGGAACTTCATTCTGTTCATAAATATGAGCTTTTGCTTGGGTCCTTTTACTCTTCACTTACCGTAACTTGGGTGCATTTGTTCTTGTTGAATTCCCTTGTCGTCTTGGTCCTGAAAGTATTTTTGAGACCGAGCTCTTTATTTCTTCCCCTGCCAGTCACTAGCAAGGCCCCGAAGTAAGCCTCTCCTCGGTATGCTGCCCAAAGCTCAGCTGAATTGGAGTAATTGGGAGTGCTGCTGGTTAGACCACTCCTTTGTCAACCCTGACGTGACAGTGAAAAGTGTATCCTATATCCTAGAGTTTGTAAAGTCAGATGCGTTACAGGGTCAGGTAGGTAACTCACTGGAGCGAAGGAGGCCCAAGTCAGATGATGTGTGTAAATTAAATGCCTGCAGGGACTGTGGAGAAGTGGAGAGTGTGGCCCCTTTTATGGGGAAATGACTCTTTAATGCCTGTTAATTGCGGTTGCCCTAGGGGATGTGGGAAATCTAGATTCTTATGTAAAATCTCCCAGCTTTTCAGTAGGTGTGGACCAAATGAAATGTCTGTGGGCCAGGTGTAATCCATAGCTTGGCATTCAAGAACTTTTCATTTATTCATTGATATTCTGTGTGGTTGAGCATCCTGTGCCTTTGGATGATTGTGAGAAGTGAGGCATCTCTTCTGAAAACTGTGTAGTATGCCTTAAACCTTAAAGATCATTACCCATTTTGCCTTGCTTACATTTCTGTAAATCTCTCATGAAGACATAAGTCAAAATGAGATGAAACTTTGTATATGAAGATGCTTAGTGTAGCTTCATATATAGTAGTGTTAAAAGTGTCCATCAGAAGGAAGGTAATTTTTGTTCTCTGTAAGGTCAGTGGTGATACAGTTGATTTACTAAATTAGTTTTTACTCTAATTCTTATTTTTTCCTTTTTTCTGCTTGCTTTGGGTTTGTACCTCTTTTTCCAGTGTCTCAATATGGAAGATTAGGTTACTGGTTTGAGATAATTCTTTTTTGTTTTTTTTTTTTTTTTTTAAGGATAAGCATTTACAGATCTATAAATTTCCTTCTAAACACTGCTTTAGCTATATCATAAGTTTTACTGTATTCATCTATCTCAAAGTATTTTCCAGTTTTCCTTGTGATTTCTTCTTTGACTCATTGATTAATTAGGATTTGTTTTTTAATTATCCACGTTGGTGAATTTCCCAAATTTCTTTCTGTTATTAATTTTTAATTTCATTTCATTGTGATCAGAGAATATGCTTTGGTAATCTCAGTGCCTTTTAATTTATGAGGCTTGTTTTATGGTCTAATATGTGATTTATCCTGGAGAATATTCCACGTGTGCTTGAGTTGAATGTGTATTCTGTTGCTAGGCAAAATGTTCTATAGATGTCTCTTAGAGCTTGTTGGTTTCTAATGTTCAAGTCTTCCTATTTCTTTGGTGATGCTTAGTTGTCTGTCCATTATTAAAGGTGGGATATTGAAGTGTCTGTTATTTTTGAATTGTCTGTTTACTTCAGTTCTGTCAGCTTTTGTTTTACGTACTTTGAGGCTTTGTTGTTAGGTCCATGTATTTATAATTGTTATATCTTCCTGATGACCCTTTTCTCATAATAAACTGTCATTTGTCTCAACAGAATGGGTTTTTAAATGCATGCTTATTGTAAAGAGTTTAAGCAAAAATTGTGTTGTATTGAAAGTATGTAAAATGAAAAATAAATGCATATCATCCCCATTCCCCATAGAAATCTGTATTAACGGTCTTTACGTGTATCTTTTGAGATGCCGTTTAATTAACTTATGTCTGTAAAAGAACATAAATGTTCTTAAAGCAAAAGAGGAATCCTCATGATAATGTTCTATAGCTTTTATTTTTTAAAGATTTTATTTATTTATTTGACAGAGACACAGCGAGAGAGGGAACACAAGCAGGGAGAGTGGGAGAGGGAGAAGCAGGCTTCCCGCCGAGCAGGGAGTCCGGTGCAGGGCTCCATCCCAGGGCCCTGGGATCATGACCTGAGCCGAAGGCAGACGCTTAACGACTGAGCCACCCAGGCGCCCCTGTACTATAGCTTTTAAAATATTAAAGCCACATTGGATCCCAGAGATTATCTAGTCCAACATGCTTATTTTTTTTTTTTAATGAGAAAGCTAAGGCCATGGAGGGACATTGACTTGCCCAAGTTGATATGGGGACTAGGTGGCTGAGCTGTGACTGCGGTTTCCGGGCCCTTGGTACAGTGCTCATTGCCGCGAGCCTCACCGCCTTCTGGCTGTGTTGGGAACCAGAGGGCCTTTCAGTACTATGACAGATATTTAGGTCATCAGTTGTCATGACAAAGATTGTTTTATAAGTTGTGCTTGGAGTTAATTTTGAAGATTTTACCCAATTTTCTTCTCTTTCATTGTTAACTTTTTTTTTTTTTTTTTTTTTTTTAAATATGTAGCTCCTTGTAGAAATTCTTATGAGGCCTACAATCTCTATCCGGGGACAGAAACTGAAAAGTAAGTATACTTGTGAGCCACTGGTCCTCCTTTCCCAGCTTGCTGATATGTGGTTCTAGGGGCCTCTCTTGTTTTCCCTCCTAGCTCAACAGTGAGGGTCTGCCTTCCGTTCAGGGGCAGCATGCACTCTCCTTCCCCACCTAAGAGCTCTCTTTCTTCATTTTGTACTGGGTAGAAATACAGATCTGGGGCTTTAAACGAAAAAGTGTGAAAGCCACTGGGCTAAAAGAATTGCATCGTTGTAGTTTCTAATAGTCCGTGGGCCCAGCTTTTGTGTTTTCTCTGGAAATTCTTATTTCTCCTATCTAGTTAATTGAGGGAGTAACGAGTAGTAACCTGGTAAGATCATTTGTTTGATTTTAAAAAGTATACATTCATTTTTTGTTGTTGTAAGGGTGATATGTGCTCTCGGTAAAAAGTTTAGTCATTACCAGAAATGGTAAAGGTTAAAAGTCAAAGTGTTTTGGTAGCACGTTATTTCTTAAGCTGGGTGATGGGTCTATGGGTATTATTCTGTTATTCCTTCTTATAACTTATACATGTTACAAATACTATTTTTAGGAATTCAGTATTTAATTAAGGAAAAAAAGTAAGAGCACTCTGGCACAAGCCAGAGGTCACAAAAATACATACATACATACGTGCTAGAAATCACTTTTAACAGTTGATGAATGCCCTTCTACAAACATCACATACATATTTTTTTTAATTGAAGTATTTTTATTTTATATACAATGAGCTAGCATTAAGGTAGGTATCTTGGATGACCCATTCAAAGAAGTTTACTTAATCCAACTAAATGAAGCCTATATCCTTCGTGTACTGATAGAAATACTGGTGTCCTATATTGAGGCTATATTTCCTGATCAGACTGTACCAGTTTGAGCATAGGTGGCAAGAAGGAGAACCCTGGGCAGACTTCCTAGGATGGCTCCAGGAGAGATGCTGGGGACCCATCTTGCTGTCTCAGATGCAATGAGGCAAAAGGAAAAATACATATATATATATATATATTTTTTAAAGATTTTATTTATTTATGGGCGCCTGGGTGGCTCAGTTGGTTAAGCGACTGCCTTCGGCTCAGGTCATGATCCCGGAGTCCTGGGATCGAGTCCCACATCAGGCTCCCGGCTCAGCGGGGACCCTGCTTCTCCCTCTGACCCTCTTCCTTCTCATGCTGTTTCTCTCTCTCTCTCTCTCTCTCTCTCTCTCTCAAATAAATAACATCTTAAAAAAAAAATATTTTATTTATTTATTTAACAGAGAGAGACATAGCGAGAGAGGGATCACAAGCAGGGGGAGTAGGAGAGGGAGAAGCAGGCTTCCCCGCGGAGCAGGGATCCCGATGTAAGACTTGATCCCAGGACCCTGGGATCACGACCTGAGCCGAAGGCAGACGCTTAACGACTGAGCCACCCAGGCGCCCCAAAATACATATTTTTTTTAATTGAAAAAAATCTACCCCCTTAACTCAAACATAATATTGTAAGGCCTCATTTGTATGTGCAGCAATGTAAGAAGTTTCATATTTGTCTTTGATGTCTCACCTTTGTACTCTATCTAAATTGGTTCTTTGTGTTCTCTGTCTACAATGATAGCAAGTAGCATCTTTTTTTTTATTTGACAGAGAGAGAGCGAGAGAGGGAACACAAGTAGGGGGGAGTGGGAGAAGGGAGAAGCAGGCTCCCTGCCTGATGCAGGGCTCGATCCCAGGACCCTGGGATCATGACCTGAGCCGAAGGCAGATGCTTAACCGACTGAGCCACCCAGGCGCCCCAGCAAGTAGCATCTTGTAATTACTTGTGGTGTATTTGTTCTCTCTTCCTCCTACTGGGTTTAGAGACTGTCTTTTTTTATTTTATTTTTTTTGTTAACCACTGTGTATTCTTTATCTGCTCTAGAGTAGATGGTGAATAAATATTTGATGAATGAGTGAATTGCAATTCCTTTTGAAAATGAAAGGTCTAGAAATGCAGAGATGCCCTGGTCTGGTATTCCAAACTGCTCTGAAGTCATGAGATAAACAAAAAAGCCCCCACAGGTTGAAAGGTAGTGATAAAGGATATGGGATATCTGCATTGTCTCCAGATTATATCAGATAACCCTTCTGGTCAGGCTAGTTTGGCAGGGCTGCCCATTGATATCTCAGAGGGAGACCTAACATTTTAGAGTTTGTGGCAACATAGGAATGAATGGAAATAGTTTTTAAAAATAAAAGTAATACCGAGCAAAAACACTTTGTTGATGGTTCATACTCAGTTTTATCCTCTCCAGGCTCAGGGGTCATAAAAATTGTTTCCTTTTTGTTGTATTCCCCATTCCTGCTCACAGAGAAATAGCTAGTTCTTTGTTGGAGTTAATAGGTCAGGCATTAAAAGACATTTCCCCAACAGAAATAACAAAAAGCAAAACAAAAACACACTTGTAAGTCTTTAGTAAAAATGATACCCTTATTTGCTGCTAGTAGAACCTTCTGTAGAAATTTATAACATGGAATCAGGAAGCTTATACTTTGGATTCTAGCAGTTCTGCTTTTGGAAGTGTTTCTTGAGGAACTGATAACACAAGCAGAAAAAGGCTACACATACATATATTAAATTGTTTGTTTTTAGTCTATTTTATTAAAAAACAAAAATCCCCCGAAAACCCTGGAAATATTCTAAGCAAACTACAAAGGGAACATGGCTATTAAGAGATGACACCACAATAGGTTGAAAGTATGAAGACTGTGGAGCTTAAGAAGAAAATGGCTACTCCATCAAACCAAAAATCAGTATACAAATTGGTTTATAGGTTCTGATGGGCATCATGAAAATCTTTGGTAAGCAAGGACTGGAAAGAGGTATGCTAAAAGGAAATAATCATCTTGGAAGGGATTGTGAGGAATAGTTCTTAGGTTCAAAAAATTTAATTCTATTCCATCTTTTCAGTGAGAAAAATAACCAATTATTCCCCCTTTACTTTCAGTAAGTGATGAAATGTCCAAGGACTGTTTGAGCATCCTGTATAATACGTGTGTCTGTGTAAGTATGCCTGCCCTTGGGGCCCCAGTTATGTCCCCACCACATCTGCAGTGCTTGAGAGGGGAAAGTTCAAGTGGGAGTGGTGGACATGAGAGATATCCTCAGACATGTGGGGATTGGACTTACTTATGTGGGCCTGAGAACCAGGACCAGCAGGTGGAAATTGTGGGGAGGCAGAATTTCATAGAAATTGTTGAGTCAGGGCTGCTCCAGCAGGTAGTGATCTCCTTTAGCCCTGGAGCAGACACTGACCAATCATTTATCAAGTGGATACATACACTGGAAGAGTGGGTGTAACCTTTAAGATACTATTTCTGTTCCTTCATTTTCCTTGTTAGAAAACAAAAGCGGAACCAGAAGCCCCACCAATGTATTAAGCAGGAGACTCTGCTTGGTTGACCTCTGAAAAGGAAAGAATGGTGAATAAAACAGCAATTTGGTAGAAAGGAAAAAGCCTTGCACTTAGTGCTAGAACTGGATTTGGAGTGCTGGCTCCTGGCGCAGTGCTTATTAATTCACCTTCCTGAGCTTTAGTTTCTTATCTGTAGAGTGCAGCCAGTAATCTTACTAGCATCGTAGGCTTGTGAGGACTAAGTGGGATGATAGATGTGAAAGCACTTTGTAAAGCAATATACAAGTGCTAGTTTTTGTAAGACACAGTACCTGTCTTTTAGGAACTTATGTTGTCACTTGTATGCAGTGAACCATAATACTCGCCAGAATGAAACAAATGCTCCTATAGAAGTGAAACCTATATGTTATGAAAATACAATGGAACATTTAATTCCATTTCATTTCTTGCCGCACTCAGGAAGAGATTTCAGGCGTTCTTGTAGTGATATGTAAAATCTTCCAAGATCATAAATCATAAACTTAGAAGTAGGTAAGAAAGAAAAGTGTAGAACAAGGTGAGGGTATAACATATATGCGGGAATTGGGCTGACCAAAAAATCATCTGTCGTCTGGATGGGGCACAAATTTGGGTTTAAGCTTCTTACCAACCAACACAAATAGGGAAGTAAGTTTTAGCACTTAATACAGTTCAGCATCTGTAACAGTCCCATGCAACAGGAATCCAGCATGAGTCACTTAAATTATTTTAAATTTCCTTATAGTCACATTTTTTTAGAAAGGAAGAAAAGTAGGAAGAAATAGGTGAGGTTAATTTTAATAATATTTTATTTAGCATAGTATATCAAGATTATTCCAACATGTAAATAATATAAGTAATTATTAATGGGTATTTACCTCCTTTTTTGTACTAAGCTTTCAAAATCCAGTGTGTTTTTTTTATACCTGGAGCACATCTGAGTTCAGACTTGCCACGGTTCAGGTGCTCAGTAGCCACGTGTAGCTAGTGGACGGATAGGTACAAACAGACGAATAAGGTAAAAGTAAACTAACTGTTCAGCTAACACACAGCTACTCTTGCAGTTAAGGTCAGTAAGAACTTGTCCTTATTTTAAAAGCTGACATGTGTATGATGTAATGACTCCATCATTGGCAACTTCCATATGGTCATTAGTTTTATGAGGTTGTTTGTTATTAATGACACCTAATGTTAATCAATAATATTCCAGCAAAACACAGTTCATGAAAGGAAGGAAGGAAGAAAAATGTAAAGAACATAGGATGATATGGTCCAATTCTTTGCTGATCTGGCTTAATTCCAGGGATTAGGCAGAAACCAAGAAATGTCTGATCGAGCCTGCTTTGGGGTGGAAACTTGTACAGATTGTGGCTGACCTGGAGTAAGCAGGTCCTGCCTAAAGACATTTACGTTCCAAATTTAAAATGTACTGCTGGCCAAATAAAACTTGGCCTACTGGATGCTAGTTTGTAGCTCCTCATTTAGTTACTAGGCAGATAGATACTAGGTCAAGAACCGATGATGAACCTACCATGAAAAAACCCCTCCCCCCAAAATGCATTTGCACACAATGTTTTGTGTGTAGTTTTAGTGATTTAAGGCCTTTGCCAAGAATTCCTGATGTAGCTTGGAATTGCTTTTCCAGTTTCTAGAAGGGGGATACGTTGCTTTTCACTTTTTATTTTGTGATTATAACCTATTTTGCCTTTTCTCTCCTTTTCCCTTGTGATAGACGGAAGGAGTTACAAAGCGTTTGGCAGAAAAGAATGACTTTGTGATCTTCCTGTTTACATTGATGACGAGTAAGAAAACATTCTTACAAACAGCAACCCTCATTGAAGATATTTTGGGTGTTAAAAAGGTGAGCTATGTTTTCTAGCAGATGGGTGACCTGTTGGGGGAGGGTGTCTCAGACAATTGGATTCTCAGACCTGAATGATGTGCAGAGCTCTTTTAAAAGAAAGTTCTTCCATATTACTAGTGTTAACTTTTTTTTTTACTTAATATATTCAAGTACAAAACTAGGTCATACTCCTGATGGTTTTTAAATGATAATAAAACCTAAACCAGTATATAAATTGAAATCAATCTAATGATAAGATTCAAAAGTTCAGATTGACTTGGTGAATTTAATGTGATGGCTAATGTTACTTTGTCGAAATCAGTTTGCCCCTCACCACTGCTGTATGCTCTGTGATGACTTCATTTTCCTACCGTTTTTCTTTATTTGAATGTTGTGAAACCTTCCTTCATTCGGATATGTTCCCCTGGGTAGTGATGTTCGACTTTTACTTATTAAGTCCACTTCTGTTTATTCTCATTAGTCTTCCAACAGTTAAAGTTTAATTGATACCAGCATAGAGGACACAGATGTGAACACTGACATCCTGCCACTTGGTCATAAGATGGACATTGAAAAGATCCAGAATATGCTTTAAAAAAGGACACAAAGGAGTGCCTGGTTGGCTCAGTCGCTGGAGCATAGGACTCTTGATCTCAGGGTTGTGAGTTCAAGCCCCATGTTGGGTGAAGAGCTCACTTACAAAAAAAAAAAAAGAAAAAAGAAAAACCAAACAACTGTGATTGAAATCAAACACTAAATTAAAAAATTATCAATAAGAACTTACCCCAAAAAACACATCTATAGATCTCTGCTAGATAATCACTCTATTAGATTTTTGCATAATGCTTGTGAGGATGTGGAGCTTCCTTCCGCAGTCTTTGTTCCACACCTCCATGTTGGTTGCAGGCTGGCAGATTTCTTCCTCTTACTACTGAGGAGGCAGGAGCAGATTCTTAGAGTTGCTGTTGCAGGGAAAAGGCTACCCATGTGCATTGTGGTTACCCCAGCTTTCATTTCTGTCTTTCTGCTGCATTTTCCCCGGGCCCTGCTTGTGATGCAGAGGCAGAAGATGCACAAGTGGTCCATTGTCTATAAGAACACACTGGAGATGTGTGCGGGTCCCAGACAGACTCTTTGTACCGTTTGATAAAAAGGCTTTGTTATTTTTCCAGTAATTGTATGCTCCAGCCAGTGTGTGAAAGGGGGCTCCCAGGGCAGAAACACCAGACTCCCTGGCAGTCTGAGCTCAGGAGTCTAGGATTGCTCCTTCCTATCTTTTCCTGCTTGTCCCTCGTGCCCTGACATGTTCATTTTTTTGTGTGTTACCAAAAATAGTGATGAATTCTGCTAGACATGTTTACCTTGGTGCAGTTTGAAAGGGGAATAGACACCATAAAGAAAGTGGGAACCCAAGCCACAAATGATATATGTAACCCATGTAACTAACAAAGGATTGGTATTCAGAATTTATCAAGAGTTCTTACAAATCAGCAAGAAAAAGACAAATAACCCGGTAAAGAAAGGCGGGGCAGTGGGAGGGGCAATGATATAAACATTTTACAGAAGAGAAACAAATAATCCATAAATAGAACATGTTTAACTTCATTGATGATCAGGGAAATGTAAATTAAGACCACAGTGAAAGAGAGAGCAAATGTTGGTGAAAATATTATCATTGGTCTTTCTTTCTTTCTTTGGCTTTTTTTTTTAAGTGGGCTCCATGCTCAGCGTAGAGTCCCAACGTGGGGCTTGAACTCACAGTCCTGAAATCAAAGAGCTGAGATCCAGAGTTGGGTGCTTAACCAAGTGAACCACCCAGGCACCCCGAGAATGTGTATTATTGGAATCACTTATGTACTGCTGATACCTTTTTGTTTCTGTAGAATCTGTTTATCTTTCTTTGTTTTCTGGTTTGAATATGTGCATACCCCGTGACCCAGCACCTGAGGGTTGAGGCATCATTCTTGTGCCTGGGTCATCTTATAGCCTATGCCCAGGCATGCTCATGGATAAATTCAATCCTGGAACAGTAGTTCTTAGAAATGAAAACACTACATCAAAGCCAACAGGTTGTGAAATCAATTCATTCATTGGGTGTACCAGCTAAAAAGAAAAGATCCAAGTGTGTGAGTCATGTGAGGGTATTGTTTAAGTTTGTGTTACATATTTATATATTCACCTATGTATGTTTTATTGGGTTGTGATGGAAATTTTTTCTTATTCTTGGACATTGTCAGAATGGTTTGGAAGCCATCACTCCAGAAAAACTTCTGTACATGTACATCAAAAAACACATAAGAATGTTTATAGTATTGTTTCAGAGTTAAGAACTGAAACCAAATCTATGATCCATCTGCAGGAGAATGGATAAATTTTCTCTGTTCACACAGTGAACATTACAGAGTTGTGGAAGTGAATAAGCTATTGCTATAGGCAACAACACAGCAAAATCGTAGAAATTGATAGAAGTCAGTTGCAGAAGACTGTATATAGTATCTTTTTTATTTTTTTTAGAGAGTGCAAGCAGGGGAGGGACAGAGGGAGAGAGAAAGAAAGAATCTTAAGCAGGCTCCACTCTCAGCATGGAGGTACCAGTGTGGGACTTGCTCTCACAATCCTGAGATCATGACCTGAGACAAAATCAAGAGTTGGATGCTTAATCAGCTGAGCCACCCAGGTACCTGTAGTATATCATTCTTACAAAGCTCTGAAATAAGCAAACTCAACTCATACATATAAAACTATTTTTTTAAACAGCAAAACAAAAATAAAATTCAGGATTGTGGTTACCTCTGGCAGAGAGGCAGGAAGAAGTGATAGGAAAGGCACACACAGCTATTCACTTGGTTATGCTTCATAACATAAGTTGTATGTATTAAATATTAAAATATAACACAAGGAAGTGGGCTTGAAGGGCAGTGGAACCTGGTTCGTGACCCATCACTAAGTTAGGGCTAGAGGAACAGGGCTGAAAGTTACAGTTTCCTCTAATAATAATAGCTAACATTTGTTGTGTACTGGGGGAAGGAGAAGGCAAAGGTGGAAGAAGCTATTCCCAAATACCCCCTCAGCAAGCTTCTGTTCTGCATTACCAGAAATAAGAGTGGAGGTCATGGGGGCTTCTAGGAATCATTCACTTATTCAGTACACATTTACTGAGGCCCTTGCTACCAAGTCTTAGGTGCTGAGACTCTGGAAGGAAAGTAAGACACACTCCTCCCTTAAGACAGTGTGAGTTTATTTGGAGATAGATGGAGGAACAGGTAATTACAAGAAGTTGTGATATGTGCAGTGATAGAGAATACCCAGTCCAGTGGAAGTGAATTAGTGAGATGAAGGGTAGTAGGTATTTTCTGAGGAATATAAGGATGTTTCAAAAGAAGAGAAGCTCATGTAATGCACATTTGCAGATTTTAAAGAAGAAAAAAAATGAGAATATAACCAAATAACAAAAAACATTTCATAAAATTCAATAGTCATTCATGGTAAAAGCTAGGAATAAAAGGAAAGTTCTTAACTTGATAGAGGATATCAAAACTTATAGCAGACATTAAAGTTAATGTTAAAACTTTGGAAATACTGTTAAAATAAAAAAAAAAGATGTCTGCTATTGCTTAGTCTAGATAATTGGTTACGTGTGCACATACACAGGGAGACACCTATAGGAATGGTCATTGCAACAGTGTTTAATAGTGAAAAATTACAGTCCACCTAAACATACATACATATATATGTATGTATGGTTAAGTACATTGTGGAGTAAAGCAGTGAAAAATGAATGAATTAGAGCTACTTCTATCAGAGTAGTTAAATCCCAATGTTGAGGGGTGCCTGGCTGGCTCAGTCGATAGGGCATGTGACTCTTGATCTCGGGGTCGTGAGTTCAAGCCCCACGTTGGGCCTAAAGCCTACTTTAAATGTAAAAAAAAAAAAAAAAAAGTACTAACTTTCTCTTGTCTGAAGTGACCTAAATTAAAAAATAAAAAAAACTCCAGTGTTAACTAAAAAGTAAGGTATAATGTGTCATTTACACTGTGCATACAGGACAATACCATGTTTTAAACATGTACAGCATAGCGATTCACTGATTTTATACATTAAGCCCTGCTCACCATGTCACCATACATTGTTATTACAGTATTATTGACTGTATTCCCCATGCTGTACTTTTCATCCCCACAACTTATTTATTTTATAACTGGAAGTTTGTAACTCTTAACCGCCTTGACCTATTTTGCCCATGCCCCCCCATCCCCTCCCTTCTGACAACTACCAGTTCTCTGTATTTGAGTCTTTCTCTGTTTTGTTTGTTCATTTGTTTTGTATATTCCACATATGAGTTGAAATCATATAGTATTTTGTCTTTTCTCTGATTTATTTCACTTGGCATTATACTCTCTCTAGCTCCATGTTGCTGCAGGTGGCAAGAACTCATTTTTTATGGCTGAATAATATTCCATTGTATATGTATACCATGTCTTCTTTATCCATTCATCTGTGGATGAACACTTGGATTGCTTCTGTACTTGGTTATTGTAAATAACATTGCAATAAACGTAGGGGTGCATATATCTTTTCAAATTATCGTTTTTGTTTTCTTGGGGTTAATACCCAGTAGTAGAATTACTGGATCGTATGGTATTTCTATTTTTAATTTTTCGAGGAACCTCCAACTGTTTTCCTTAGAGGGTACACCAGTTTACATTTGTACCAACAGTACATGAGGGTTCCTTTTTTCCATATCCTCTCTGACGCTTGTCATTTCCTGTCTTTTTAAGATTAGTCATTCTGACAGGTGTCAGTTGATATCTCACTGGTTTTGATTTGCATTTCCCTGATGATCAGTGATGTTGAGCATCTTTTCATGTGTCTGTTTGCCTTCTGTATGTCTTCTTTGGAAAAGTGTCTATTCAGGTCCTCTGCCCATTTTTAATTAGGTTATTTGTGGTGTTGAATTGTGTGAGTTCTTTATATTTTGGAGATTAGCCCCTCATCAGATAAATCATTTGAAAATATCTTCTCCCATTTAGTAGGTTGCCTTTTTGTTTTGTTGGTGGTTTCCTTTGCTTTGCTACCATATTTTTTTATGGAAATATAAGAACACGTGTGGGAATAATAAACACAGTTCAAAATAATGATTACCTCTGGTGGGAGAGATGGGAATGCAACTGGGTAGGAATACACAGGGGCCTTCAACTATATTTGAAATATTTTATTTTATTTTTTGAAATATTTTATTTCTTAAAAAGAGAACATCTGTAGCAAGAATGGCAATTTATGAGTGATAAAACTTGCATGGTAGGCATTTCTTTTCTTTTTTAAATAGGCAAAATGAGCCACATGAGCAAAGAGAGAGAAATAAGAACAGTAGTGCTCAAAGGGTTTAATCCTCAGAGCAGTCCTCTAAGGTATGTTAGTCCCATTTGACAGTTGAGCAAAGACTTAGAGAGGTTCCATAACTTACCTATGTTTACGCAGCTGCAGTTTGCAGAGCTGGGATTTGGACCTAAGTGGTTTAGCTACCAAATCCCATTCTTAGGGGAAAGCAAAAAGGACGCATCCAGTCTTGAATGAACTGAGCATGGGGATTTTTTTATTTGTGTCTCCTGTAGGAAATGATCCGACTAGATGAAGTCCCCAATCTGAGTTCTTTAGTATCCAATTTTGATCAGCAGCAGCTTGCTAATTTCTGCCGGATTCTGGCTGTCACCATTTCAGAGATGGATACAGGGAATGATGACAAGCACACACTACTTGCCAAAAATGCTCAGCAGAAGAAGAGCTTGAGCTTGGGGCCTTCTGCAGCTGAAATCAACCAAGGTAAAGTCTCTAAGTTTTCAGAATTTTGAGATTATGGCTCTGAGACCCCTTTGTAAATTACCTTCTCTTTCAGTATCTCTAGAGAGTGGTTCATGTGAGGGCTCCTAGGGTCCACTTAGAGTATGTAAATTTTGTGTATGTGTGTATCTGTTCATTATTTTAGGGGGCCAAGTCCGTAATCTTTATCAGATTTTTGAATGGATTCAGAACCTCAGAAAAGTTAAGAACCAGGGGCATCTGGGTGGCTCAGTTGGTTAAGCATCAGACTCTTGATTTCGGCTCAGGCCGTGATCTCAGGATCATGAGATCAAGCCCCATGTCAGGCTCTGCTCTGGGCATGGAGCCTGCTTTTAAGATTCTTCCCCCTCCCATCTCTCTCTTAAGAAAAAAAAAAAGAGTTGGGAACCATTGTTTATCAGAATTATAAATACACATACCCTTCTATCACTAAGCCTCTTCTGGGCCTTTATCTTATAGATATATAGGATATGATGTATATTCAAGGTCATTATTGCAACATTGTAATAACAAAAGACCAGAAACAAGAGACCACTTAATTTCTAGAATATTTATGTAATGGGAAATTGTATAGCTTTTAAGGAAAAAAAATGAAGATCTCTGTGAAAATAACTCCAAGATGTATTGCTGTTAAAAAGGAAAATACAGAGCTGTGTGTATAGTATGATACTTTGTGTGGTAAAGCAGAGATGGGGGGAGTACAATCAGGTGTATTTGCTTGCTTGTATACAGTATGCATAGAAAGCGTGCACAAGAAGCCGAAAATGGTTACCCGTTGCGGGTGGCTGAAAGCAAGGTAGGTGACGACAGTGGAAGTAGGATTTTTTTTTTTTTTTTTTTAAGATTTTATTTATTTGTGGGGCGCCTGGGTGGCTCAGTCGTTAAGCGTCTGCCTTCGGCTCAGGTCATGATCCCAGGGTCCTGGGTTCGAACCCCACATTGGGCTCCCTGCTTGGCGGGAGGCCTGCTTCTCCCTCTCCCACTCCCCCTGCTTGTGTTCCCTCTCTTGCTGTCTCTGTCTTTGTCAAATAAATAAATCTTTTTAAAAAAAAGGATTTTATTTATTTGAGAGAGAGCTAGAGAGAGCATGAGTGGGGGGAGGGGCAGAGGCGGGGCTCAATCCCAGGACCCCAGGATCATGACCTGAGCCAAAGGTAGATGTTTAAACTGACTGAGCCACCCAGGTGCCCCAGAAGTAGGACTTCTTAATGTATCATTTTATATATTTGATTTTAGAACCATGTGAGTGTGTTAATTACTTTCCTACCTATTGCTTTTTGGTAGCAAGATAACTTTTGTTTCTGTACTGGTCTAACAGATTTGGGGGAAATTTGGCATATATCTGTTTTGGTTATGAGAATATAGACGATCCATATGTGAACTAAAATATTTATGTGTCTTAAAAGCTAGTTCTTGAACATCAACAAGCTGCAATAACTTATAGCTGTGTGCCTTAGGGTTAACTGAATAACCAAGGTGAAATAATAAGGTGCTTTGAAAACAATACTTTGTTTCTGAAGTCCAGTTGACTGGATGGTGCATTCCCAGGCCTAGCTCTGCAGAATTGCTAAGTGCTGCACAGCAGCCTCCCTTCCGACTATTGAATGTGAGTCCTCCCTTAACTCTGTGAACACTCTAGTTATGAACACCAAATGGTCATAACTTTCTAGGTTATTAAGGAATATAATTTGACAGGTTTTAGTCATACGTCAAAACAGAAATCTATGAATCTGTGGGCCCCAGGTTGGTGGTTCCCCCTTCCAAGCTTGTTTTTCTTCCTGAATCCATAGATTCGAGGCCTACCTTGGTCTGTGTAGGCTTTTCTTCCCCTCCTTCCTCCTTTCTTTTGACTTTTAAGGAGTGCTCATTTTAGCAAATCATAAAATATACATTCTTAAGAACATGTGAATTTTATTATAACTAAATTATGCCTTAAAGCTGATGTAAACACACTGACAAAAGCTCACATTTGTTAAGCTCCTGCTACGTAGCAAACATTAAGCTAACTGCATTACCTGGAACTAATTTTATTTACTCCTCCAAGCAGCCCTATGAAATAAGAGATTGGCGTCCCCACTGCACAGCTGAGGAAATGGAGGGTCATAAAGGTTTAGTATTGGATACCTGTGTGTGCTGAGGCACTAAGTGACTTTTCATCTTAGTTTCCCATTTAAGGAATCTGTTCTGGCAGATTATTTTTGTCCTGTTAGTATCGAGTACCTTCATGTACCTGTTTATAAGGTGCCTTAAGTGAAACCATCATTCTTAGAGGACAAGGTATTCTACTCAGTTGGTTTTTTAATTGAGAATTAACCCCAAACCCAGGTTTCTTTGATATGGGTCATTAAAAAGAGTCTTCATAAAATGTCTAGGTTCACTTGTATACCTGTGTGGCTAACCCTTGAGATAATCAACATGTGATTTCTGCTTGTAGCTTTTGGGTTGAAGCTTTAGTAAATGTTGTATTTTAGCACATGATGTTGTACAGGGTCTGATGTTTCCTAACTCTCTGACCATAATTCCTGTTTCCCTGCCCCCTACCCCACACACATATTTCTCCAGTCACATGCCCTGGGAAGGCCAAGGTGAGCATAATTAAATCACAAGTACAATGAGAAAGATCTTAGTCCTCAATGTTGTCATGCTTTAATTGAACTCCAGTACTAAATAGTTTTAAATAGAGGCATGTGAGGTAATCATCTCAGGCTGCCATAACAAGATACCATAACTGGGTGGCTTAAACAAAAGTTCATTTTCTCACCACTCTGGAGGCTAAAGGTTCGCTATCAAGATGCCATCAGCATTGGTTTCTGGTGAAGCCTCCTTCCTGGCTCTGGACGGCTGTCTTCTTACCGTGTCCTCAGGTGGTCTTTCCTCTGTGTATATATAAAGAGAAAGCGATTTCTGGTGTCTCTTCCTCTTATATAAGGACACCAGCCCTATTGGGTTAGGGCCCACTCTTAATGACACCATTTAATTCCCTCTCTAAAGGCCCTGTCTCCAGATACAGTCATGTTATGAATTAGGGCTTCAACCTATGAATTTGGGGGAGGGGACACAATTCGGACCATAACAGTACGAAAAGTGGACATGTTTTTGCTTTGTTTATTAATAAACTGGCTGTTTTGCCCAGCAAAATAATGATTTATACTCATTTCCTGGAGCTCATATAATAAAAATATTAGAGCCCTTTTTGGATTTCTCGGAAGTACCAGTTCTATCCATTTAGAGGGGGAACAGATGGTTTCATTGGGGGAAAAAAATCATTCAAGAGTTTAGTCAGAGATGTAGATGAAGGCACAGGCCAGATAATTATCAATTTATAGGTGACCTGAGCTAAGAGGTGCTGATTTCTGTAAGCTAGGGCAGGATTCAGAATCCTCTCAGCTGGAAAGCAGGGCCTAAACTGAAGAGGAAAGTTTATGGGAATATTTCAAAGCACTGATGTTTTAACAGATATGAGGAGAGGAAAGGTATGCTTTTGCAGAAATTCTCAGAAGTTGTGTTTCTGTTGTCAGCCAGTTTAACATTAACCAGTAGTATGGATCACTGCCAGTAAGGCCGTGAGAGTTACAAGGACACTGTGACACTGGGTGCCAGTTCCCAGGGGTTGTGTATGATTCGATGAGCATAATTGGGCCAATGATTTTTTTCTGGGGAGAGAGCCCATAGCTTTCATCACTTTTTCAAGAGATGAGTGATTCACAAAGGCTTAGGAATCTCCAGGGTGGGGGTCAGAGTCTCAGAACGCTGAATGCTGGGCAGTCACATCTGAAGGGCTGTGTTGAGTGCGCAGGGTGGGAAGGCTAGGTCTTAGGAACTGTCCTGTGAGGAATAGAGAAACTGCAGGTATTCATCCTGCAGAAAAGTGGTTGAGAGTAAAAATCCAGCTTTGGGAGGATTTTCATGTAGAATCCACTCTTTTATTTTTGGAAAAAAGTAATGCATATCTAAAGTTTCTTAAATAATAAGAAGAGTGGATATATAGTAGAAAGTTTGTTCCCTTCCCTGTGGCACCCTGTTACATTTTCTCATGTGTCCCTCCAGAGAAATTCTCTATATGCCCAGTCTGGGGGATGGAGGAGGGAAAGAGATTAGCTCCTATCTGTAGAGATGGTAATATAAAATAGGCACCCTTCTGCCCCTTGGTTTTTTCTCACTTAACTTTATCTTGCAAAGCATTCTATTCCAGTACATACAGAATTGTGTGATTCCTTTTTACAACTACGTAGTATTTTAATATATGGGCATACCACAATTTATTTAACCAGTCCCCAATTGATGGAAATTTGGTTTATTTTTAAATCTTTTTTTCCTACAAATAACAGCCTTGTGTATGGAGTATGATGTGCTGGATATTTGCCTTTTACACTTTGATAGATGTTGACAGATTAACCCTGCACAGAACTTACTGGTTCATTTTCCCCCACCCTGTACACCATTCCCATTACAGGACCTTTTTAAACTTCTTTTTTTTTTTTTGTAAAGATTTATTTATTTGAGAGAGAGAGAATGAGAGAGAGCACATGAGAGGGGTTAGGGTCAGAGGGAGAAGCAGACTCCCTGCCAAGCAGGGAGCCCGATGTGGGACTCAATCCAGGGACTCCAGGATCATGACCTGAGCCAAAGGCAGTCGCTTAACCAGCTGAGCCACCCAGGCGCCCCTTTTTAAACTTCTTGATGTTTGTCAAGCCAGTAAGTAAAAAATAGTATCTCAAAACAGAAAAGCTATGTGTATTTTTTTAAATTGCGGTGAATGTCACATAAACAAACCACTTAAAGTGAACAACTCAGTGGCATTTAGTACATTCACAGTTTGTGCAACCACACCTCCATCTATTTTGAGAACATTTTCATCACCCCAAAAGGAAACTACATACACATTAGACGGCTGAAATTCCCCATTCTCCCCAACCCTGGCAACTACCTGCATTCTTGTTGGAGATGTACCTATTCTAGATACTTTATAAATGGAATCCTAGAATAGGTGACTTTTTGTATCATGCTTTTCATTTAGCATGATGTTTTTGAGGTTCACCTATGCTGTAGCACATCAGTGTTTCTTTTCTTTTTATGGCTGAATAATATTCATTATTTGTATATACCACAATTTGTTTATTCATTCATCTGGTGATGGACATTTGGGTTGTTTCCCCATTTTGGCATTTGAAGTAGTGCTGCTGTGAATGTGTGTGTGTATGTATATTTGAGCACCTGTTTTCAGTGATTTGGGAGATATACTTAGGAGTGGAATTGCTGGGTCATGTGATAGTTCTATGTTCAACTTTTTTTTTTTTTAAGATTTTATTTATTTGAGAGAGCGAGCAAGCAAAACGGGGTGGGGGGTGCAGAGGGAGAGGGAGAAGCAGACTCCCTGCTGAGCTGGGAAACCGCTGCAAGGCTCCACCCAGGACCCCAAGATCACACCCTGAGCAGAAGGCAGCCGCTTAACCGACTGAGCCACGCAGGTACCCCATGTTCAACTTTTTGAGGAAAAGTTAATTTTAATATAGTTTTAATTAGCTTTTTTTATTTTTTTTATTTTTATTTATTTATTTTTTTAAAGATTTTATTTATTTATTTCAGAGAGAGAGAGAATGAGAGATAGAAAGCACGAGAGGGAAGAGGGTCAGAGGGAGAAGCAGACTCCCTGCTGAGCAGAGAGCCCGATGTGGGACTCGATCCTGGGACTCCAGGATCATGACCTGAGCCGAAGGCAGTCGCTTAACCAACTGAGCCACCCAGGCGCCCTAATTAGCTTTTTTTAAAAAAAAAGGTCAGACAGTGTAGTCACTAATTTATAGAGGATGGAAAGGGGGCTAAGATTATTTGCTGAGCTCTGTGCTGGAACTGAATTTTTATGACTTTGTATAATCCTAACTAATTTGTTGTAATTTATTTTATATTTGAAGAATTTTCTTTAATATTGTTCTTTTGAATTTTACTTTAAAATTTTTCATTTAAATTCTCCACACAGAGACAGGTTTATGACACATATAACATTATAATGATACCTATTTACCCATCACCTAGCTTCAACTGTCCATGTCTCTTTCTCTGTATCCCTTCACTCCTCCCTACCTTCTTTGAATTATTTTGAAGCAAATCCCAGATATCATAAAATTTAACCTGCATATATTGCAGTGTTCCCACAAGATAGTGAGTCTTTTTAAAAATAACTCCCAACACCATATTATACCCCCCAAATTAATAGTAATATCTTGGTATTATTCAATACCTATTTATTTTCAGTTAGATGATACATTCATGTGGTTCAAAAAAATCTACAGATTTAAAAAGGTGTTCATTGAAAAGTTTCCCCCTCACACTCTTATTTCCAGTGGCCTGATTCTCTTGTCTTTGGTAGCCGCTGGTGTTTTCTATTCTTCCAGGATGATTTAACACATGTATAAGCAAATCCATAGAGATGTTAGCCCTTATTTTTAAAGAAGGTTAAATGATAGATCCATGATCCTACCACCTGGATTCCCCTGCCTCCACAGTGTATTATGTTCTCTTATCTGATCAGAATATCCTTCTTACTGTTGTGAGCAAAATGGGATTAAGGGAAATAAGAATTGGGTGATTATTCAGTTTCTTTGTTTACCTAAAAAAAACTTCTTTCTTCCTGCTAGTACATGTTTGTTATGGGAAAATCAAACTAGAGAGAAGTAGTTTTAAAAGAAGCATTTATATTCTTTCCTACTCCGGAATGGCCACAGTAAACACCTTGTTGTATAGTCTTCATTCTTTATGTGTATATTATGTGCATATTTTAAAGAAGCAAATTTTTTAAAAAAAATAGGCTTAAGCCAATACTGTTTAATAATTTTTTCTCTAACAAGTAAATTTAAACATTTTTTTGAGTCACTCTGTATAAAGATATATGTGTCTTTGTTTTTTTTTTTTTTTTAATTGAGAGAGAGAGAGAGCATGAGAGAGGGGAGGTCAGAGGGAGAAGCAGACTCCCTGCTGAGCAGGGAGCCCGATGTGGGACTCGATCCCAGGACTCCGGGATCATGACCTGAGCCGAAGGCAGTCGCTTAACCAACTGAGCCACCCAGGCGCCCTGTGTCTTTGTTTTTAATGTCTGTTGTATTCTATTGTATTGGGATATATTGTGTTTAATCGATACGCTGTTGATGACCATGTAATTATCTTTACCTTTTTGCTATTGTAGAAACCACATCAGTGAATATCTTTGTATATGTGATTGGTTATTTCCTTGCAGGAAATCCCCAGAAATGAGCCTCCTGGCTCAGACGCACAGGTTTAAGAAATTAAAGTGATTTCCAGTTTATATTCCCGCCAGTAGATGTAAAAGAGCCTATTTCCCTGCACCTGCTATTGAACTTGTTTCTATAATAAGTACTATTTTACTTTGGCCTAGCATTTCATTTTGAAAGGAAACTCTGACTACTGTCAGATTAAAAATCATTCCTATCATGCAGGTAAGGAACAGGCTCATTGTTTAGGTCTTTACAGCTTGTCTCTGTTTTGAAAATGCACTCTTTTGTTCTCTCCTTGGCAGCGGCCCTTCTCAGCATCCCTGGCTTTGTTGAGCGGCTTTGCAAGCTTGCGACTCGAAAGGTATCAGAGTCAACAGGCACAGCTAGCTTCCTTCAGGAGCTGGAAGAGTGGTACACATGGCTAGACAATGCTTTGGTCCTGGACGCCCTGATGCGAGTGGCTAATGAGGAATCTGAGCACAATCAAGGTACTTGGGATGGGTTTTCTATGAGGTGGGGACCTTTCCCTTAGGCTCCTGGAGCCATTCTTGACCTCTTTTCCAAGGAGGATTAATTGAAATTTGCTCAAAGTAGAATTTGCCTCAAGGAAGTCCTAGATCATAACTGTTAAAGACACTTTTGAAAGCTAGTGACAGAAAGCTCTTTGAATTCTCTCAGAGTGGACCTGAAAGCAGGGAGAAGGGATTGGCTGGATCCAATAACCAGAGCATTCTTAGGAACTCAGAGAGTCCTTTCCGTGTCTCTTCATTCTCCATGGTTCTCTGGTGTTCTCTTCTCACTGTTCTGATGAGTAGGCTCCTAGTTCTCAGCAACAGCTTCCTGGTGAAGGGCTCTGGCCCATCTTGGGTCAGATGCTCAACCCTTAAACGTTTGACCCTGGCCAGCAGGATGGGGTCAGATAGTACAAACCCAGGAATTCTCACTGTAAAAGTGAAGAGAAGTTCTGTTTCCAGGATGGCAGTGTGTGGAGCTCTGTGGACCTGTTCCCCTTGGCAACTATAAATAAAACCTATAAACAATGACAAATCCATCCACGTAAAGTCTGTGGAAGTTGTTCTAAGAGCATACAGTAAATGAGATCTTCAAGCTAATCTGCTAAAACTCAGAACAGTGAGAGTCTGTGACATTGGAAGTTCTGCTTGTTGGAAGTTCCACTCTGGGCAGGTTGTGGCCAAAAAGAGAACCCTCCACAGGGGACATGGTTTCCAAACAAGGAATATGGTATCTCACCGTTGAGGAGGAGGGCAGATCGCCAGCTTTTCTCATCCCCTCCAACTCCCAAGTTGAAGAGGCTGAATTCTTGATGAGTATATCCTACAGGTCAGGGGCTCCCTGCCCCAAATTCATTGAGATATAATAGATTTATAACCTTATGTAAGTTTAAAGTGTATAGCATGTTAATTTGATACATTTATATATTGCAAAATGATTATCAGCATAGCATTAGCACCTCATCCCATCATATAATTATCATTTCTTTTTTGTGTGAGAACATTTAAGATCCACTTTATTAGAGTCTTCCAAATATTACTGGCTATAATCACCATGCTGTACATTGGATGCCCAGAACTTGTTAATCTTAGAACTGAAAGTTTGTACCCTTTGACCACTATCTTCCTATTTCTCCCAACCTCTGATAACCAGCATTCTACTGTTTCTCTGAGTTTAGCTTTTGTAGATTCCACATGTAAGTGATATTATACAGTATTTGTCTTCCTCTGTCTGACTTGTTTCATTTAATTCACTTATTTCATATAATGCCAAGGGCCTTCCACTCCCCACCCCCCCCTTTACTACACTCTGTGCACAAGCTGTGCCCTAGGCCTGGCAAGCAAGAATTCTGTGACCCTGTTGCCCTGGCCCCAACTCGCTTGTAGGGCAGAGATTCCATGCAGGGATCTCCATGCAGCATGCAAGCTGGGAAGGCTAAGAGTTTGTTGGCTAAGAGTAGTGGGGCACCAAGATTTTGCCAGGAGGAGAGTTAATAGTTAAGAACAGAAAATAGGGAAGTTCAAAGCTAAGGGTGTTCTCAAAAACAGTGTAGATTTTGGTGGTAAGCAAATAAAAGGAGGCTGTTAGCTCTTGTGAGAACAAAAAGCTAAACCATAGGCTTGGTAGTTTACCAGCAAGACCCAGGCAGATAGCTTAGCAGAGCTGTTCCGAGATCAAAACCAACTCAGACTCAAAAACTTCCTTTGCCCAATTTTAATTGGATTAGACTTTAGAGCACTTTATGCCCCAAGGCACTGTCAAAAGTAGAGCATTCAGCCAGCAATTAGTGGAGTCTGACAGCTGAGTTTCATACCACATGAGGCAAAAATCTTAACAGAGAGATCAAGGAAAGAGCCATAGAGAGCCCTGCTAAAATGGCCATCCAGGGAGAAGTAAATATGCCCATGGCTGCACACTCTGGGGCAAAACACGAAAGACCTCACTGTGCCGTGGAGAAATAGATTTTACTGAAGTAGGCTAGCCAGGTCACTGAACAAATGAACAAAGAAATAACAACAAGCCCTGAATGGAAGGAAGGGGAATCTGTATCCAGAGTTGCTTCATTATTTACCTAAAATGTCAGTTTTTAATAAAATTTGAGATATGCAAAGAAACAAGGAAGTAGGGCCCATACACAGGAGAAAGCAGGCAACAGAAGTTGCCTGAGAGAGCCCAGATAGCAGGTCTAACAGAGACTTCAAAGCACCCAGTATAAGGATGGTCAAAGAACTAAAGGAAGCTGCGCTTAAAGAAGTAAAAGAAGGGGCACCTGGGTGGCTCAGTCGGTTAAGCGTCTGCCTTCGGCTCAGGTCATGATCCCAGGGTCCTGGGATCCAGTCCTGCATCGGCTCCCTGCTCAGCCAGGAGTCTGCTCTACCTCTCCCTCTGCCCTTCCTCCCTCCCCCACTCGTGCGCGCTCTCTCTCTCTCTCTCTCATTCTCTCTCTTTGACAAATAAATAAAAATCTAAAATAAAAGAAGCTAAAGACTCTGTGACATCATCAAATAGAGAATATCAGTAAAGAGATAGGAGATATAAGAAAGAGCCAAATGGAAGTTATGTGGTTTATTAAATTATAAGTAACTGGAATGAAAAATTCACTGAAAGGAGCAAGAAGAATATTAGAAGAAATAGTGGCTGAGAACTTCTCAGGTTTGAAAGGCATTAATGTACTCATCTGAGAAGCCCAAAGAACTGGAAGTAGCATAAATTTAGAGATTTACACCCAGACACATCATGATAAAAATGTTGAAAGACAAAGAGAAAATCTTGAAAGTAGCAAGAAGAACATCTCAGTAAGATTGATAGCCGACTTCTCAGAAATAACAGAGTTCACAGGGCAGTGGGATGACCTATTCAGAGTGCTGAAAGTAAAAAACTCTCAACAGCAAAACTTTCTTTTAGAAACGTAGGTGAAATAAATTGCTAGATAAACAAAAACTTAGAGAATTTGTTACTAATAGATCTGCTTTATGAGAAATACCAAGGGAAGTTCTTCAGGCTGAAAGCAGGTGACCTCAGACAGTAAGTTAAATCTACACAGAACAGCAAAGAGTATTCCTAAAGGTAAGACAGTATAAATGCATATTTCTTCTCTTTTCCTTAATGAATTTAAAAAGCGGTTATGTAAAACCATACGTTTATAATTATATTGTTGAATCTGTGACATACAGAAATGTAATATACTTGAGACGGTAACAAAGAAAGAAACTTTGTGGGACCAGATTTTGTGGGAACTTGGGTGGGACCAAAGTTGTATTGCAGTAAGGAAATTATACGAGATGGTAACTTGAATCAACAGGAATCAATGAAAAGAACCAAAATGGTAAATAAGAGGGTCAGTATAACAAACTCTATTAATATTTGCTTTTCTCAGCTTCTTCTTTTTTTTGTTTTAAGATTTTTATTTATTTATTTGACAGAGAGAGACGCAAGCAGGGGGAGTGGGAGAGGGAGAAACGGGCTTCCCGCTGAGCAGGGAGCCCGATGTGGGGCTCAGTCCCAGGACCCTGGTATCATGACCTGAGCCGAGGGCAGACGCTTAACGACTGAGCCACCCAGGCGCCCCTACTTTTCTCAGCTTCTTGAACCGACATAAAAAATTATATAAAGTAATAATTACAACACTGTATTATATAACAATGCATGCAATGTATTGTACACTATATTGTTGAATGGTTAGCTTCTGTAGATGTAGTATGTGTAACAGTAATAGCACAAAAAGGGGAGAAGGAATAGAGCTGTGTAGGAACTCTGGAATTAGTATAAATCTGAAAAGATTCTGTCAAATTAAGATGTATATGGCAAACCCTATAGCAACTGCAAAGAAAGTAACTTTAAAAATACAGTGAGAAAGTCATTAAAGGAATTATAATATTATACCAGAAAATATTCACTTACTACAAAAGAAAGTATTATAGGAGAAATAGAGGAATTAAAAAACACATGAGCTATCTAGAAAACAAAAAGTAAAAAGGCAGAAGTAAATCCAGCTGTGTCATTAATAACCTTAAATATGAATGGATTATAAAGCAGATCATCCAAAAAACAGATGGTCATATTGGATTTTTTTTAAAAGATCCAATTGTATGCAGCCTACAGGAGGCATACTTTCTTTTCTTTCTTTTTTCCTTTTTTCTTTTTTGTTAAGTAAGCTCCACACTCAATGTGGGGCTTGAACTCACAACCTTGAGATCAGGAGTTGCATGTTCTTCTGACTGAGCCAGCCAGGTACCCCCAGGAGGCATACTTTCTATTCAAAGATAGAAATAAGTTGAAAGTAAAGGATAGAGAAAGATGCATCCTGCAAAGAGCAACCATAAGAAAGCTGGAGTGGCTAATACTAAAAGAGACTTTAAAACAAAAAATGTTATCAGAGATAAAAAGGACATGTTATATTAATAAAAGGGTGAGTCTGTTGAGAGATAACAGTTATAAACATATATCTAACAACAGAGCCAAAAAAATAAATGAAGCAAAAACTAACAGATTTGAAGAGAGAAATAAGCAGTTCAAAGGTAATAGTTGGAGACTGGAATACCCCACTTTCAGTAATGGAGCAAACAACTAGACAGAGGATCAAGAAGGAAATAGAAGACTTGAGCAGCAAGTAAACTGCTTAGACTTACTAGATGCATGTAGAACACCCCACCTAACCCCCTGGAGAATACACATTCTTGGCATGTGCACATGGAACGTTCTCCAGCATGGACCATACACTAGGCCATCTAAAAAGCCTCAGTAAAGGGAAAAGGATTAAGATTGTACAAACCATGTATTTCAACCACAGTGGAGTGATCCTAGCAATCAGATATTAGAAACATATGGAAATTCTAGTTAACCAGTGGTTCTGAGACAAAATCACAAAGAACATTAAAAGATACTTTGAGACAAATGAAAATGAGGACACAGCTTACCAAACTTAAGGAATGCAACTAAAGTCTGATAATGGAGAAATCTATATCCATAAATGCCTACATTTTAAAAAACCGAAAAAATGAAATCCCAAGTCAGTGGCCTAATTTTTTTCCTTAAGTTATTGAAAAAAGAAGAGGCAAGCTATATTCTCAAAGCAAGCAGGTGGAAAGAAATGATGGAATTGGAGTAGAAATTAATGAAATAGAGAATAGAAAACAATAGAGAAAATCTGCAAAACCAGTAGTTCATTCTTTGAAAAGGTCAACAAAATTAACCTTGAGCTTCACTGACCAAGGAAAAAAAAAAGACAAGATTCAAACTCCTAAAACCAGGAATGAAAGAGAGGTTATATGACAACCAAGCTTACAAAGCTAGAAAGGACTCAGGGAATTCTGTACACGACTGTGTGCCAGCAAACTAGACCATCTGGGCGAAATGGACAGCTGGTAAGGAAGACAAAAACTCCTGCAGCTGACTCGAGAAGAAAGAAAATCTGAACAGACCTGTGACAAGGAAAGAAATTGAATAGTAATGAAAAAGCCACCCGCAAAGAAAAGCCCTGCCTACAAGACTTCACTGGTGAATTCTGCCAACCATTTAAAGAAGAATTAACATCAGTACATCACAGACTTCCACAAAATAGAAAAAGAGGAAACACTTCCCAACTCATTTTTTTTTTAAAGATTTTATTTATTTATTTGACAGAGAGACAGCTAGAGAGGGAACACAAGCAGGGGGAGCGGGGGAGGGAGAAGCAGGCTTCCCGCAGAGCAGGGAGTCCAATGCAGGACCCTGAGATCATGACCTGAGCCAAAGGCAGATGCTTAACGACTGAGCCACCCAGGCGCCCCCCACTTCCCAACTCATTTTATGAAGTCATTAACCTGATACCCAAACCAGAGACACTACAAGGAAATCACAGACCAATATCTCTTATGAATATAGATGTAAAAATCCTCAAGAATATACTAGCAGACCAAATATAGCAACATACAAGGATTATACACCTGACCAGGTATATATACGTAAGTAGGGTTTATGCAGGCTTGATTCAGTATATGAAAATCAGTTGATATATACACTGTATTGGTAGAACAAAGGACAAAAATTTACGTGATCATTTCAGTAGATGCAGAAAAGCATCAGACAAAATCCAACACCCCTTCATGATAAAAGCACTCAAACTAGGAATAGGAAGGAACTGCCTTAACCTGTTAAAGGACATCTACAAAAACCCACAGTCAGTATACTTCATGCCTAGACACTGAAAGCTGCTCCTCGACTAAGATCAGGCACAGGCACAAGACAAGGATGCCTACTCCTGCCACTTCAGCTCAACACTCTGTTGGAGGTTGTGGCTAGGCACTTAGGCAAGATAGAGAAATAGAAGGCATCCGGATTAGGAAGAAGTTAAACTGTCATAACAGATGACATGATCTTATATAGGGAAAAACATAAGGAGTCCAGTAAAAAAAAAAAAAACCACTAAACTAGTAAGTGAGTTCAGTAAAGTTTCAGAATACAAGGTCAATATACAAAAGTCAATTGTGTTTGTATACAGTAGCAATGAGCAAACCAAAATGAAATTAAGAAAGCAGTTTCACACAAACATGAATCATGGAACACTACATCAAAAACTAATGATGTAATATATGGTGATTAACATAACAATAAAAAATTAAAAAAGTTTCATATACAGGAGCATCAAAAAGTAAAAAACTTAGGGATAAATTTAGCAAAGAAATGCAAAACTTATACTCTGAAAATTACAAAACATCTTTAGTATTGAAAGAAATGAAAGAGGACCTAAATAAACGTAAAAATACTCGTGTTCATTGATCGGAAGACTCAGTATTGTTAAGGTTCATACTCCACATGTTGAGCTATACATCTGTCTACAGATTAAGCACAGTCCCTATCAAAATCCCAACTGGCTTCTTTGCAGAAATGGACTAGCCACAAACCATGTATCTAATAACAGTTATCTAATTATAATTATTAATAAGGGACTTGAATCTAGAATTTGTAAAGAACTCTTACAACTCGATAAAAAGACAACACATTTTGAAATGTGGGCATTGGACCTGAATAGGCATTTCTCCATGGCAGATGTCCAGATAGCCAATAAACACATGCAAAGATGCTCAACATTGTTAACCATCAGGGAAATGCAAATCCAAACCACAATCAGATACTACCGCATACCTGCTAGGATGTCTGTCATCAAAAAGACAGATGATGGGCGCCTGGGTGGCTCAGTTGGTTCGGCGACTGTCTTCAGCTCAGGTCATGATCCTGGAGTCCCAGCATCGAGTCCCACATCGGGCTCCCTGCTCAGCGGGGAGTCTGCTTCTCCCTCTGACCCTCCCCCCTCTCATGCTCTCTCTCTCATTCTCTCTCTCAAATAAATAAATAAAATCTTTGAAAAAAAAAAGACAGTTGATAACAAGTGTTGGCAAGGATGTAGAGAAATCAGAACCCTCGTTTTCTGTTGGTGGGCATGTAAAATGGTGCAGCCACTTTGGGAAACGGTGGCAGTTTTCAAACAGTTCCTCAAAAGGTTAAAGCAGAGTTGCCATATGACCCAGAAGTTCCAGTCCTAGTTACATTTTCAAGAGAAATGAAAATATATTGATATAAAAACTTAGACATGAATACTCAAAGCTGCAGATTTTTAATAGCCGGTGTATGAAAACAACCTAAATGTCCATCAGCTGATAAATGGATAAGAGAATGTGGTATATTCATACAGTAAATGTTCCTCAGCAATCTAAAAAACGGAATACTGATACATGCTACAACCTGAATGAATCTCGAAACTGTCGTGTTAAGTGAAAAAAGCCAGGCACAGAAGGTCACATGTTATATGATTCCATTTATATGAAGTGTCCTAAACAGGCAGTTCCATAGATGGAAAGTACTTCAGTGGATGCCTAGGGATGAGGGGTTTGGTGGCACATGGGGAGTGGCTGCCAATGAGTGCAGAATTTCTTTTTGGGGTGACAAGATGCTCTAAAGTCAGTTGTGGTGATGGCTGCACAATTCTGTGAATATGCTAAAAATCACTGAATTGTACACTTCAAGTGGGTGAATTTGTATGTGAATTATAGCTCAGAGCTGTTTTAGGGAAAAAAAAAATGCGTGCCTATGGCCCCAGAATGCAGTATAGACATATAGAGGGTAGTGATCCCTTGATTCAGTTTTGTGAAGCTGAAGAGGTTCGGAGGGAAGCACAGGCCTCAGACCAGTTTGCCCATCCTCATCCTTGGGAATGAATCTTGTTGCTAAGCTCTTGGCCATTGCTTTAAGAACTGCATTAAAACAAAAACACTTGTCCCAAAGACTTTCTTGTCAGGCCTCTGCAAACCAGGCACCGAAGATTGGCAGTGCCTCGGGGAAGAGTCCGAGCTGCCTGGGTTTCTCTTTCTCCACAGATGGGTATTACTAAGGAGGGCTTGTGTGCCATTTGCTGCGCCTGCCCCTCCCGTAGGCCTCCTGTCCTGCAGCCGCCCCCAAGCTCCCTGAGTCCCCCGATGAGGACACCAAGGCTCCCGAGGCCACGCAGCAAGTGTGCTGCAGAGGCAGGATCTGCTTGATAGCTCTTCAGATTCTCTCCACAAATCAGTTGACTCTTAAACTGTTCTGGGAGCTGGGCCAAGGAGTCCCAACATGGAAATTGAGTAATTAGGATTTTTCTCCCAACATGCAGGAAAATACGTGTTTTTTGAGATAGAATTTTCTCAGTTCGGTTTTCTCCAGTAAATTTTTCTTACGTCTTTGCCCACTGCCACTTTTAGTTACAGATTAAAAAGAAAAAAACAAGTAGCAAGCAAGCATTCTTAGAAAAACTCAAGTGTTTTGTTTCTATTTAACATACACTGACATGTTCCTTACCTGTGCTGGGCATTGTTTTCAGCACTTTGCATGTATTAAAATCCTTTCGTCTTGGCGTAATGGGTAAGAGATCCATACTGTTGCCGTTCTCCCGGTTTTACAGGTGAAGATGGATGCTGAAGCATAGTGACATCCACCAGTTTACCCAAGGCCACCCAGCTGGTGAACAGCAGAGCTGGGGTTCAGACCCAGCGGGCTGGCTCAGGGTCTGTGCTCTCTTAACCAATGAGCTGCCCCTCAGTCTTGCTCACTCCACCACTGGTCGTCTCCCAGGGTTGTGATTTTATATTAGTGTCATAATATGGCTCGAAGAAATAGCTCCACATCTGTAGGGCAGAGTAGTTTGGGTTCTTGTGCTGTGGTATCACCCTGCAGAAGTCACCTTACCTTCGCATGCACCTTACCCAAATATTATTTGATAACCACTGCTCTGTTCCATATGGTTTTTCTGGCCCTTTGCCAAAGGCCTCTAGGACAGCAGTTCCAGTGGAAGCTTGGAAGGATCTTAATAGTTACTGCTTCATCCCTTCACCTTAAAGATGAGGAGAACTGAGGGGAAGTAAACCCTAAGGTCTCCTGACTCTGACCAGTGCCCTTTTAAAATAATAGGGACCTAGGAGGGCTTCCCAAGAACCAGGTGCTGGGCTTTTCTTGTGTTCTCATTCACTCCTCACAGCTACCCTAGCCGTCCACGGTAGCACTGTTGTCACTGCCCTCCTACAGGGCAGTTCGAGGCCTCGTGAGGTGGTGACTTGCCCAGTGTCACATGGCCAGCAAGTCGTAACTCCAGAGCCCTCAGCCTGCAGCACTTTGCTCCGCCACCTTCCCGTGAGTTCACCTCACTGGCCTGCCTGACTCACTGAGACTTGTTTGTTAACAGGGTAGTAGAATAAATGTGATGGTTTACTGCTGCCCCAAACACGATGCCTGCACATGTCAGGTGTCCCAGAAATACTACCTAGCTGCTGCCGTTGTTACTAATAATGAAAGTCTGCAAGTAGATGACATGTTCATCTGAATCACTGATAGTGATTGTGGTGCCCGGTCTGCCTCAGAAAGTTGAACCTTAGAAAACTTGAGATGGTTCTTTGAAAAACAGGAGAAAAGAAGTCTTGGAAAAGGCTCCCTCTCAATCTTTCAGCAGTGCTTCCTCGTAGAATCTAGGCAGAGGAACCGAGTACTTAGAGTCATTTGTGACCTGAAGAGAGTTGGGCACGATTTTCGGCTTAGGTGACTGGACACTGGGGTGGGGGGTGCTCTCTGATGGCAGCGGGAGAAGTGAGGAGTCGCGTCGCTGCATTGTCTGCGTCAGAGTGTTTTTAGTGTTAAAGTTGATGAAACAACGAAACTGCAGAGTTGGTTTTTTTCCCCCTTTTTGTTGAGGTATATTTGACATACAACATTACATTAGCTTCAGGTGTACAACATAACGATTCGATATTTGTATATAGTGTAAAATGATCACTGCAATCAGTCTAGTTAACACCTGTCCCCATACATACAGAATTTTTTTTTTTATGATGTATAGAGTCAGTTTTTCTAAGTTTCTAAGCTCGCCTGGCCCCTGGAGGGGGTTTTGTGGCTTTCAAAGTCTCTGTCATGGGCTCAGGGGCCAGTCTAATGGCTCTGTTACCTCAAGTCTGTCCAGAGTGGGTTTGAGGGGCAGAAACATGTTTCCTCACAAGCAGTGACTCAACCCTCTCTCTCGGTGGCTGTCTCAGCCTCCATTGTGTTCCCTCCTCCAGGGGCTTCTGAGGAGAATGGCCTGCCTCACACTTCCACCAGGACCCAGCTGCCGCAGTCAATGAAGATTATGCATGAGATCATGTACAAACTGGAAGTGCTCTATGTTCTCTGTGTGCTGCTGATGGGGCGTCAGCGAAACCAGGTGGGCCCCTCCCCCACATCTCAGAACAGGGGGAGCCAGGAGCACGTGCTCCCTGGGCACTGGTGGTGTGCCAAGTACTCCATTAGGCCCCCTCTCAGTGGCTGTCTCTAGCCTCGCAAAGCGTAGGGCTCATTTTCCTTCTCTCTCTTTTACACATCAGGAAACTGGTCTCATTCCAGAGTCCACAGTCTTTTCCACTGTACCTTGCCATGGGCAGCATTTCTGGGCAAAGCATTGGTGCCCAGGGCAGGAGCTGGTGGCTTGGCCGTATTACCTGACCTTGTTAATGTGAAGAATGAAGGTCACTGTGGCAGGATGACTGCCCTGTAGATGCACTAGAGGAGGCGCCAGTCTGATGAGGGCTCGGGGGGATGGCCAGAGACAGGAGCTGTGTCAGGTTACAGAAACTAGGCAGCTGCAGGGCAGAGGGGGCTCCAGATATGCTGGGGTTCCCTGAGCCTTGAAGCAGTTCTAGGAGGGAGGAGCAAGGGCCTGTAACCTACAAAGGGAGAAAGAGGGCTCTGGAAGTATGTAGCGTTCCTCTTCAAGATAGATGAGAAATGGCTTTCTCCACTGGCCAGTCATCGTCCTGTGGATGAAAAAAAGGGTGTTGGGGGCGGGGGGTGGGGGGAGAGGGGGCGCTCAGTCCTTAAGCTCCTTTTTGAGTCAGACACTGGACCATCACAACAGCTCTGTGTGAAACTGGTGCAGTTATCCCCATTTTGGATAGGGTAGCCAGAGAGAAGACTCACTGAAAAGATGACATGCAGCATGGGGATGTCCTGAAGAACGTGAGGGGGCTGGGCATGCTGATCCCCCAGGCGGCCTACCACGTAGAGGGAGCAAGCGATGAGGTGGGAGTGTGCCCTGTGGGTTGGTGGGAGAGTAAGGAAGGGGGGGGCATGGAGTAGAACAAGCAGTGAAGGGGGGGAGGGACTGTGGGGGTCAGATTGCGTCAGGCTGTCATAGGCCATTTTCAGGACATAGGTGTTCACTCTGAGTGACTAGGAGGTCCTCCCTCTGGCTGCTGTATGGAAGAGATGATCGTAGCCAGGACCAGCATGTTGGTGGAGGGGAGTGGTGAGAAGTGCTTCTAGATATGTTCTGAAGGTAGAACAGGTAGAATTTGCTGATAGTTTGAATGTGGGCGTGAGAGAGGGGTTAAGGGTAGCTTCTTTAACGCCTTCTAAGGTTTTTGGCCCAAGCAGGTAGGATGGATTGGCCATTTATTGAGATGGTTAAGACTGAGTTAGGGAGTTGGGGGAGAGGGGTGGAGGTGTAGGGAGAAAGGCAAGGAATTTAGTTTGAACAAGTTAGGTTTGAATCAAGTGTCTGTTAGAATAGGCACCTGGATTATCCGTACCTGGAGTTAGGGGTGAGGTCGGGCCTGGAGATAGAACTTGGGGGTTATCAGCCTACGGTTGGTATTTAAAACTAGGACCATGGATGAGATCCCACCCTGACCTCCACAGTATCAAAGCCCCTTCCTTCAGCATGGAATATATTTGTTATAAAAAATAAGAGTTGGGGTGCCTGGATGGCTCGGATGGTTAAGCGTCTGCCTTTGGCTCAGGTCATGATCCCGGGGTCCTGGGATCGAGTCCTGTGTCGGACTCCCTGCTCTGCAGGGAGTCTGCTTCTGCTCTGCCTCTCTCTGTCTCTCATGAATAAATAAATAAAATCTTAAAAAAAAAATAGTCACTGTGCTTTACATGTGTTGGGTGCTTTTACCTTTTTTTGAGGCATTTTCACAGTTACTCATATTTGAATTTTCAGGTATTTGGTAAGTTATAAAACAGGTGGTGACCCCTTCTCCCCTCACTTGATGCTTGAGAAAACTGAGGTACAAAAGGAGCTTCAGGCTCCAGGCATCAGTAGAGCGAGGATTTAAACTCTGCTGCCCTGACTCTTTCTGTCCCCCTGTGACTGTCCCCTGCTCCCCAAGCCTTCCTGTTACCAAGTCTTTGTGAATCAGTCGTGATCTCCAGTTCAGCTGTGTGATTACAGCTCTGCTTCCTCAGGAGGACCGTGGCCTGGCCTCAGGACCCTGCCCGCCCGAGAACCAGTGTTAGGCTGGCCCGGCCTCATCTGCACAGTCCGCGTTTATTGTGTTCCTCCTGTGTGCCCGGCACCATGTGCATGGCCCTTACCAAGACGGGGACAGCGAGGGGAAGGGTTTCCCTGGCCAGGCCTCCCAGAAGTCTCCTCCTTAGAGTGCTTATTATTGTGCCTTCCGGCCAAGTTCTCTGGCCAGTCTTGGCTACGTTGAAATCACTAGACTGGAAACTGCCCAGATGTTGGAAATTCCATTTCTCTGATGCTAATGTAAATAATCTGTACAGTACTTCCTGTACGTCAGGCCCTGAGCTTCCCCCACATTACCTCACTGAATCCTTTCAGCAGCTTCGCTGTCCCTCACTTTCTGTCAAGGGACTCAGGCTCAAAGAAGAATGTTGCTCAGAGTCACATCTTTGTCACGTTCTGGTCTCCTGAGAGAAATGCAGACCTGTGGTGGGCCTGAAAGAGGCTTTAGGATCAGAACACCTGATTGAGGGTGACATTTCCACCACTGCCTTGCCCAAGTTGGTCCTGCTCAACTTCCCCTTTCCCCTTGTAAAATGGGATTTAATAAGCACTGGTGCTGTGCTCAGGACTTTACTTATGGTTTCTGACCTTATCCTTACAAGAGCCCTGAGAAGAAGAAGTAATAGCTTTGTTTTCTGTAAAAAAATGTTTTTGATAGGTAAGTAATTCACACAGTTCTGTATTAAACTGTGTAAATAAGTATGTGTTCTGGTTCTTCATGAAGCATCTAATTTTACCAGTTATTCATATATCCTTCTAGAGACATTTTATGCTTATAAAAGTAAATGTATTCCTCTTTTTTTTTAAACACAATCAGTATAGCATGTATGTATGTATTTGCTTTCTTTTTCTTTTTTTTAATTTTTTTTAAAGATTTATTTATTTATTTTGAGAGAGTGAGAATGAGAGAGAGAGAGTACATGAGAGGGGGGAGGGCTAGAGGGAGAAGCAGGCTCTTCGCTGAGCAGGGTGCCCGATGCGGGACTCGATCCCGGGACTCCAGGATCATGACTTGAGCTGAAGGCAGTCGCTTAACTGACTGAGCCCACCCAGGTGCCCTCTTTTTCTTTTTTTAAAGATTTTATTTATTTATTTGACAGCACAAGCAGGGGGAGAGGCAGAGGGAGAAGCAGGCTCCCCACTCAGCAGGGAGCCCAAAGTGGGGCTCGATCCCAGGACTCCGGGATCATGACCTGAGCCAAAGGCAGACACTTAACCGACTGAGCCACCCAGGCACCCCCATATTTGCTTTCTTAATATTGAATCTTGGTAAATGTTCACTACATGTGAAAAAACTTCAATTCTTTTTTTTTACTGGTACCTTATACCCTTCTGAATGGATATACCATAATTTATGCAACTAATCCTCATTGATGGGGAGTATAGGTTATATCTATTTTTTTGGTATTACAAATAATGCCACCATGAGCAACTCTGTACATGTGTCATTTAGTATGTATATGAATCTGCGAATAAATTCCTCAAAGTAGAATCGCTGGTCAAAGGGAATGTGCATTTGTAATTTTTAGAGATAATACTGAAATGTCCTCCTTCTGCAGGTGGTACCCCATTATGCCCTCTCAGCAGCAGTGTGTGAGCATGCCTGAGGCCCAGCTCACCAACACAGTATTATTAAACCTACTTCTTTGCTAATCTGAAAAAGTGAAAAAGTGGTTGTGATTTGAATTTCTCTTGATATTATGTGAGGCTGAGCACTTTCCATATATTGAAGACTATCTTGTATTTTCCAGTGTGTATCCTTTGCCCATTTTTTCTGTAAGGTTAGTCTTTTTGCTTAAGAGATTTGTAGGATTCCTTATGGAGGAAATTAGCTTTTTGCCTGTGACGTGAGATTGCTGGTATGGACTTTGCTTACTGTGAATTTTGCCGTAGAGAATTTTTAAAGGTTTACATGATTGAATTGAATGGTTTTCTCTTTTGGCTTCTAGATTTACTTAGTATACTTAATACTTCAGAAAGTCTTTCTCATTGTGTGGTCATTTTTTTTTAATTCTTTGCATAGATTCTTTTAGGATATTTAACATTCAATTTTTTTTTAATATGTTTATCTTGCCACCAGTTGAAATTTATCCTACTCTGAAGCATGAGGGGTATTTTTGTTTTTTAATGATATGAGGAGGGAACAAACTAGAAGGATTAAGAGATTTGATTAAGGTTACAAAGTTCCTGTGTGCTGGAGTTGGGAGTCAAACCCAGGGCTCTCTGAATCCAAACTCATGTTCCTAAAAGAGGACTCGCCATATAGTGTGACTCCTAGAGTATTGTGGGGAATCTGTGAGCAGAGAATAAACATGTATCTGTGCATAGGGGGAGTGCAGTGAGATGTAGGCTAAGTGGGGTATTTAAACCTCAGCAGTCCCTACTGACTGTCGCTTTCTTTGTCCTAAAGATTGTTTTGTACATGCCAAGCATGAGGCTTTGATGGATCTTCGCAGCACGTTTGTCGTAATGCTTTTGCCTTCCTACCCCATCCAGGTTCACAGAATGATCGCGGAGTTCAAGCTGATCCCCGGGCTCAATAATTTGTTTGACAAGTTGATTTGGAGGAAGCACTCAGCATCTGCCCTTGTCCTCCATGGTCACAACCAGAACTGTGACTGTAGCCCGGTGAGCAGGGGACGTGGCAACAGATGGGCTTTACTTGCTAGGGTAGTTGTTTCAAGATCTGCCATTGACCCTTTGAAATCTCATTTTTTGATTTTTAAAGATTTTATTTATTTTGAGAGAGAGCATGTGAGAGAGAGCACGAGCAGAAGGGAAGGGCAGAGGCAGAGGGGGAAGCAGATTCCCTGCTGAGCAGGGAGCCCAATGTGGGACTTGATCCCAGGGCCCTGGGATCATGACCTGAGCTGAAGGCAGACACTTAAGCGACTGAGCCGCCCAGACACCTATATATATATGTATTTGTATTTATAATTTATTCATAAAGTCTGTATAATCCCATAAGCGGAAGCTGTCTTGGAGAAGGGTCTGGCCCCGCCCCTCCGGCAATACGGAAATCCCTTCGAAGGCCCTCTGGCCAGCTTTGCCTTGCTCACCTCCGGACTGGGGCGCTCACTGTCCTCCAGGCAGGGCCTGCCACTCCATGACCTAGTAGCAAGTTTTCCCTCGTTCTGTACTCTCCCCGCATTGTATCGTCCATCTACCGATGGTAGTTTTGCCTTCTGAAACCATGCACCACCAATGGTCTGCAGCCAAAAAGGGCTTTGGGATGCCTTCTCTTTTAGGGTCAAGGGCTCACCTCTGCCTGGCCTCTCTTATGGTGCACTGGAGAGAGCATTGAACTGGGAGTCAGGAGGCCTGTGTGCCACTCAGCTTGTTAGGAGAGCTTGAATAAGTCACTGAATCTCTGAGCCTGTTTCTTGCCGAAGGAAGGTCCCACTCCCTTGCCTGCTGTCCTCATGGGCCATGTGGAGGCCTGGTCACCACCACGAAGGGGCCAGGGACTTGAAAGTGCCACACAGCTGTCAGTGCCATAGGTCCTCCCTGGTCCCTGTGCCATGCTCTGGGGACTTTCCTCCGTGCCTTATCTTTCAGCATTCTGTTTTCCTCTTTAGCCTTGTTAGATTTTGCTTCTCAGCCCATCCGAGTTTTTAATTTCAAGTGAATATATTCTGCATTTTGAGACATCTGGCTCTTTGTCAAAAACGACTTGGTGTTTACTCGTTATGTTAATGTTCTGTTGTATTCTGTCTCTTTCATTACTTGTAACATACTTTTTTTATGGTCTTGGATTGCTCCTGGAGTGCTAATACTTGTATTTGAGTCTTCAGACTCATCTAGGGGTAGATAGTTGCCTCATGTTCTGTAATGTAGCCTGGGCCCGGGAAGCATTTCTTTAGAGCACTTGGCTTTTATCTGCTGCGTATGTTATGGGTAAGTGTCCCAGGGCAGATTTTCATGTTGAGTGCCTTGGCCCTGGAGGTGTGAGCCCAGAAGCCTTCTCCTGGGGGCTCCCCTCCACCAGCAGCAGCACCCCGACAGAAATGGGCATCCTTGCTAGCTCCCTGGGCTGGTAAGTGGGGGTTTCCTACCCCTTCTTCCACAGAGTGTGTATGATGCCCGGGCTTTACGTGGGTCCAGGTTTCTGTCTAGTCCCTGCAGGGCATTAAAACCCAAGCCCTGGGTGAGTAAGTGTCATTTCCATTTCTCCATCGTCCCCAGCTGCCAACCATCTGCTCTTGCACTTCCCACTCTGAGCCCAGCCCTTCATTTCTGATTCCTGTGGATTTTTCTTTGTTAGGAACTTAGCCTCACATTTTAAAGAATTTTAAAGTTATTTTTTATCCAAAGTGTTGGAGGGGGTGGGGATTAGCAGGAAGGGTCCACATTAGCTTAATCTGCTGTTGGCCAGTTGTGGAGGTCAACAGAGGGTTTCTGGCTAAAGAAAAGTCCTCGTTGTGCACGAGGACAGAGGCTCAGAGGAGCCAAGTGACACACCCAGGCTTTGGGCAGAGTGTTCTGTTTTCATTGGGAACATTGTGAGGATGGTTTTGACAAGGATGCACGTGTGTTTCAGGACATCACTCTGAAGATACAGTTCTTGCGGCTTCTCCAGAGTTTCAGCGACCACCACGAGTAAGTATGAGCCGTCCCCAGAAGGAGAGTTGTTGTGGCAGCTTCGCTCGTCTCTCTGTGCCGTTGGCCTCAGCTCGGGAGGGCCCGGGGGCTGTGGGAGCTGCTGCCACCTCACCTAGCACGGGCGCTGCTGGGCGCTGCTTCTTGCACAGCCCTTCCTCTGTGCCAGGCCTGGTGCCGAGCTTGCCCCGGGCCCTCACGGCCAGCCTAGGAAATGAGTACGGATGTTGCTGGCCCCTTGTTACCCTTGGAGTTGATACATCTCTCAGCTCTCTGCCTCTGAACGAGGAGCGGACAGCTTGGCTCTTCACAGGGACCTCAGGTGGGCAGAGTGGGCTGAGTATTTGCTGACTGAACACGTGGACTATTCTTCACCTGCACAAGGAGATGTACCCTCTCCCATTTTTTTGAAACACATTCTCCCCTCTCATCTTTTATTTTTCAACCTTAATGGAGAATATACAAGAGACTGGTTCTCTGCTATAGGAAAAACTCCCGGGGAGGGATGAATATCAGCTGACCCTTGACCTTGGCACTGGGGACAGTGTGGTGGGGACTTTGGTGAGCTGGAATGCACAGGCAGTTACTGCTCAGCTCTGGCCAACTGTTGGTATAGAGGAAACTGAGCCCACTGTTGCATAGCTTCTGAGTTTTTCCCCCAAGGGAAGCTAGGAATTAAGATTTATGTGAAACGTCCTGATTTTAAACGTTGGCTTAAATTCCTTTGAAACGTTGTGTAAGTTACCAGAATGTGCCTGAGGACAGATGGGGTCGGGGGCCTCCACTTTGCTACTTTCGTCTGGATCATGTCGACCATCCTCTTTCAGAGGTTCTCTGCCTGAAAGACTTAAGCTCCAGGAAGTACGTGAACCCTCTGAAAAATGGCACCAATATGTTCTGATTGTGTACTTTTTTCCTGAGGAATTGGGTCCCTAAATTTTTTTTTTTTTAAGATTTTATTTATTTATTTGACAGAGAGAGACACATAGCAAGAGAGGGAACGCAAGCAGGGGGAGCGGGAGAGGGAGAAGCAGGCTTCTGCTGAGCAGGGAGCCCGATGCGGGGCTCGATCCCAGGACCCTGGGATCACGACCCGAGCCGAAGGCAGATGCTTAATGACTGAGCCACCCAGGCGCCCCAGGTCCCTAAATTTCATCAGACTCTTAAATCTGAGCACTTGTATGCGCTAGGCTCTGGGGAGACAGTGATGAGTGAAAACAGCCATGCCCCGCCCCTCCTGGAAGGGAGAGGGACATAAATCAGAGAATTACACCGTTGAATGTACAGTGGCAGATGGAGATGGTATTCTGGTGGAGGGAGCATGGTTCTGTGAGAGAACATTTGACAGGGGTCGTGACCTGGCCAGAGGGTGGTCAGGAGCTCTTCTCTGCAGAAGTAACCTGTCAGCTGAGACCCGAAGGGTTGGCAGTGATAAGTTGGGTGAGAAGGAAGAGTGAGAGGCTGACTGTCGGAGAAGAATCCGCTGCAGGAGGGAGCGCCGTGTGTTCAGGGAGGCCGGTGTGGCGGGCGATGTGAATGAAGGGGCCTTGGCTCAGAGCGAGGCTGCAAAGGTGGTTGGTGGCCCAGCCACAGGGCCTTGTGGGTCATGTTGATGGGCTTGGATTTTACATATTTGAACGCTTGTGAAACTGTGGGGGTGTTTTTGACAGGAGAGTGATGTGATCAGAGTCCCGTTTTCCAAAGACCTCTCTGGGTGCTGTGTTGAATCAGTTCCTGGGAGAGACCATTTAGGAAGCTGACTTGGGTCAGCTTGCCAGGCTGAAGGGTGAAGGGCGCAGGAGGGGGTGTCACAGCCCACTCGGGCCCCCTGGTGAGAATGCTGGAATAGGGCCAGGTTTGAGAAGCAAAATGGAGAGCTTGATTGGACATCACTGAGTTGGAAGTGCCTTTGAGAAGTCAAATAGAAATGTTCAGTGGCAAACAGAAGGCCTGGAGATGTTGAGGGAAGGGGCCTTGTTAGTGGATGTGGCAGGTGGACAGGTAGGCTTGGCCTGAGCCCTCTGCCGCCTCGGGCAGGTGGTGTCAGGGGACGGCACTTGGGGGATTCTCCGATTCTCACCACAGGAAATGGGAAGGCCCACTAGCCCAGTGCCTGTCCTTTAGCCCCTTCACCCCATTTGTTTCAGGAACAAGTACCTGCTGCTCAATAACCAGGAGCTGAACGAACTCAGTGCCATCTCTCTCAAAGCCAACATCCCTGAGGTGGAAGCTGTCCTCAACACTGACAGGTGGGTGGCGTCAGCTCGGGCCCACAGCCGACCCTGGCTGCGTGCGTGCCCGCAGGTGTGCTGCTGGTCCTTTCTCACTGATGGGGAGCTTCAGTGTCCTGAGGGCTCCTGTGCGTCAGGCACTGTCCTCACATCACCTGCATTACCTCTCTGGGGCCCCGTAGCAGCCCTAGGAGGGAAATGCTGTCATCCCCTCCACTTTACAGAGCAGGGAGCAGGGACTTGGAGAGGTCACTTGCCAAAGGTCACATATGCTCTGCCCGCTCCTGTGTCACTCACCTCTGCTGACATGCTTCTTTCTTGCCTTTTGCCAACTCCCATTAGGTGGGTTATGCTTGTGTCACCTGAGCAGTAGGGAGGTCACAGGCTCCTGGGGGTCCGGGCAGGGAGGACTGTATCCAGCACCAGGAGTCATAATTCTCAGCCTCTCTCTTTTTTTTTTTTTCCAAAGATTATTTATTTATTTGACAGACAGCGAGAGAGGGAACACAAGCAGGGGGAGTGGGAGAGGGAGAAGCAGGCTTCCCGTGGAGCAGGGAGCCCAATGCGGGGCTCGATCCCAGGACCCTGGGATCATGACCTGAGCTGAAGGCAGATGCCTAATGACTAAGCCATCCAGGCACCCCCCCCCTTTTTTTTTAAAGCAGGAGAAATCTGTTCAAATGAAACCATGCATAGTTCATAATATCTGTAGGGGATAAAAGTAGAGTTGTTCTATCTGAAGAAGGAACTTAAGGGCCTAGAACCCCTGCTTGCTTAGCCCTCTGTCCCCCGTGATGCAGCCCGAGTCATTTCCTCATCTCATGTCTTTGCTTCCTAGACCAGGAAGCTGAGGCCCAGAGGCACGGGGACTTGGCCAAAGCCAGCTGGAGCCGAACGTGGGGCCCAGGGTACTCCCTGTCTCACCCTACTGGCACAGACTTTGCCCCATCTGGTAGACTCTGTCGTGGCATTTCAGACTCACTTTGGTGTAAACAGCCCTCCCTCCAGCAGTTCTGAGCACGGACTCTGGGTTTTTCTGGCCTCTGATCACTTGCTAGTGGGCCTGGAAAGGGAAAGCTGGCCTGAGAGGTGGTGTGAATTCACTTGGCTCTTCAGTTCTAAATCTGCAGGAGTCCTTGGGGTGCTCTGGGCCCAGGCAGAGCAGGGGAACGTCCTCCGGCTTGGAAATGTCCCCAGGTGTTTTCACCCACCTAAAGTAGCAGAGAGACCCAGCCCCAGGGCCCCAGGACAACAGTAGTCCTTTGGCCAAGTGGGACTGGGCTCTGTCAGCCTCAGGTCTGCCACCATTGTCCCTGTTTTGTTCCAGGAGTTTGGTGTGTGATGGGAAGAGGGGCTTATTAACTCGTCTGCTGCAGGTCATGAAGAAGGAGCCAGCCGAGTCCTCTTTCAGGTAGGTCTGGGGACAGGCACCTGCCACTCCTGAAGGGCCCAGAAACCTAGTGTTTCCCAGGTGGTTAGAAATACCTCATTTAGTTACCAGCTTCCACCCTGGACATCTTACTACTGTGGGGGGAGTGGGGGTCTGACTCAGCCGGAATGTGTGAGCTGCTGCTGCATACCAGCAGCATATTTCAAACTGACCAAGCATTCACCAAGCGCCTACTCTGTGCTGGCATTGGACAGGTGGTAGGGAAATAGGAGCTATGGCCCTTGCCCACAGGAGATCCCTGGGTTGTGGGAAACAAGCATGAAAAGAAACCTGTTCGAATGCAGTGTGAAAAGGAGCAGAGCCAGGACCTGCCCCGGGAGCTGAGGGAGCAAAGGAAAGCCCCTTCCCCAGCTGGGGGCTGGTGGGGTGGGCAGGGACAGGGAGTGCTTCTCAGAGCTCCTCCTGCTCGCTGGAGATGAGTCGTGAAGGCTGTAGACAGAAGAGCGGCTAAGGGGAGGCATTCTCTCACGGCTGGGGTGTGATGCGTCAGTAGGCTCCGCGCCCTCATATGCCCACCGTCAACTCAGCCCCACCTGTCCAGACTTCCCCTCATTGATCCCAGCTCTGCCCCCTGGGGCCCACGTCTTCTCTAGGACAGCCCATCAGAAGTGAGCTCAGTGGGCCAACCGCACATGTCCGTCTGGTTCCCTCTTGCATTCCCGGCCCCACTTCCATTGTCCCCCTGTTCTTCTGAAAGGTCAAAGCCTAGAGTGCATTTTCATATGTGACCTACCGTAACCAGCCCTTGGAGTCCCCTACTCTGAGACACAGCTTCTTCCAGACAGAACCAGATAGAGGGCTATTCCCCCACTGAACTGTCCACTCCGTAAGGACTTATCCTTGCTGTGTCCCCAATGCCTAGTATGAGGTCTGATGCCTAGCCAGATGTGCAATAAATGTTGAAAAAATCAAAAGGCAGCAAACATCTCCCAGCCCCTTGGTGAATGGAATATGGGACAGAAGAGGGCAGCCTTAGCCACCTGGGCCAGGGGTCAACATTTGGGTCGCAGGTTTTGGCAAGCCCGGGCTGTGGAGAGTTTCCTCCGAGGGACCACCTCCTATGCAGACCAGATGTTCCTGCTGAAGCGAGGCCTTCTGGAGGTAATGGCCTGGAGGAGCCAGGGTGTTGGGCGTCCCGTTCCCCCCGCAGTCCCATGCATTTGCTCTCCTTCCTGAGCCCTAGACAGCTGGTCAGAAGCAGACCACATCTCTTTATTTTAAAACGCCAGTGCAGGTTGCCCTAGGATCTCCCCTGAGTTTCCAACTGTGGGTTCCTATAGGTGCTTAACGGATGCTTGAGGGAGCTGGGGGTGCCCATGGGAGAGTGGGAGAGTCTGAAGTTACCCAGTTAAGGCCTTTTGACCCTGAGGATATTTTGCTGTTGACCAAAAGTTAATTTCCCTTTATTGTAAAATGGCCTTCAGAAAAAGCAAAATTTACAAAAGGCAGGGAGCAAACTGGCCAAAGATAGAATTGCTTTTAAAAAAATAAAAAATGGATACAAACAAGAAACTGACCCATGAACTGTAAAATCCCTAAGAAATTGATCCAAATTAGCATAACTTCAGGAAAATGAAAATGAAAAATGGAAACAGTTGAACTATCTTAGAAAACTTTAAGTTAAATTGGTTTTATGTTCCTGATAAAAATTCACTTGATTTTAGTATAAACTTTTTTATTCATAAATAATGAAGACAAACCATGGGGTCAAAATGTGTCCCGAGCCCTTAAACCCTGTGCTTCATTTACTTGAATGGCCTCAGTGCTCAGGCAGGGGCCCATGTTACTTCCAGAAACAGCTCCCCTCGCCTGCAAGCTGGGGAGCCCTGGACAAGCAGGAGAGCTCATGGCTGCCTACCCCAACCTGCTGGTGAGGTGCATCAGGCCCGGCCCTGCCCTCGGAGCTCCCGGCATCCCCAGATGAGAATCTAGACAGGGGAACAGGTTCCATCAGCTGATGTGGATGCTTACTCGAAGCAGGCGTCATGTGGTTGGGGCTCCGTGCCCGGCCCGGGTGGGAGGCAGGCAGCGGGCAGCTTGGCTGAGCATAGCCTGGGGGCGGCAGCCACATCTGCCTGTTGGCCCTGGGGCTCAGCCACTTTCCTGCCTTTATCCTGTTCTCTCCCACCCCCAGCACATCCTGTACTGCATTGTGGACAGCGAGTGCAAGTCAAGGGATGTGCTCCAGAGTTACTTTGACCTTCTGGGGGAGTTAATGAAGTTCAACGTTGATGCATTCAAGAGATTCAACAAATACATCAACACTGATGCAAAGGTAAGACTAACTTGGGCTCTGTGGGGTTTGCCGCGTTGTTCAGAAGTTATCTTGGAGGGGCGCCTGGGTGGCTCAGTCGGTTAAGCATCTGCCTTCAGCTCGGGTCATGAGATCAAGCCCCGCTTTGGGCTCCCTGCTCAGTGGGGAGCCTGCTTCTCCCTCTGCCCCTCCCCCCTGCCCTGGTTGTGCCTGCTCGTGCTCTCTTGAATGAATAAAATCTTTAAAAAAGATGATGATGAAGTTATCTTAGAGCCCTGGCCCTCGCTAGTCTTCGGGTGCTGGTTTTAAATTGGAGAATACTGGGGAGTCAGTGGGCAGCCTTCAGCGAGCGGTCCACCCCTGCTCTGTGCCAGGGCTGCGCTAGACCCTGGCTGTGCGGGGGTGATCGGCGCAGCTGCTGTGGGCCCGTGGGACAGTGGGAGCAGGTGGGCTGTGACGTGGCCCTGATGTGGGGCGGTGGGTGCCAGGCCGAGCCCCAGAAGGGCAGGACTGGGCCTGGTGTGTTAGCCTCATGGGCTGTTTGACAGAAACACAGCTCAGGCTAGTTGAAGTGAAAATGAGAGGAATCCAGCACCCATCAGTGCAAAAACCACTGGGCTTAGTGCCCGATGTGGCTTGAGCTCCTGCTGAGGGGCAGCTCACCCAGCTCATCCAGGCCTTGGTCTGACCAGAAGCGCTGGGCCTGGGTAAATGGGTGCCCCTGTCAGCGAGCAGGCCGTGGCCGTGTGCTGTGGGAGCCTGCCACCGCCCGCCTGAGCTCGGGCCCCACTCCAGTTCCAGGTGTTCCTGAAGCAGATCAACAGCTCTCTGGTGGACTCCAACATGCTGGTGCGCTGCGTCACTCTGTCGCTGGACCGATTTGAAAACCAGGTGGACATGAAAGGTAAGAAAAAGCCGTACTGGCCAGGCGAGTTGGCCCAGTGCGGCCGCGCTGGTGTCACACACCCAGCATCTCGCAAGGAGACAAACGTGGCTAGACGCAGCCGCCGCAAATGCCCACGTGGCTGGGGTCAAGGTTGTGGCTCTCCGGGAGATTTTCTTGGCTGCTTTGACTTTTCGGTCATCTGTGCTTCCTTTCATATGACCCACATTTTAATAAAAGTGAAGACACTTGCTTGTTGCAAGCAAAATGCACAAACCAAGCTGCCCCCCCACCCACCCCTGCTGGAATTGCCTGCGGCGAGAGGGGTGCAGGTGGTGAGCCGAGGGGAGAGGGCACCGCGGGGAGAGGTGGCCCCTGCACCCAGTGAGGGAAGAGGGGGTTCCTGGGAGGCCGCACAGCTGGAGATGCACGTGTTCCCGCCACAGCTGCTGCCCCTGTGGCCCCCGTGGCCGCTTCCGTGGTCGGGCTCCCAGCTCCGGAGCTGGATCCCCAGGGCGGGCCTGGCTGGAGGCCCGAGCCCCAGAGCGGCTTCCGAGCCCGCTGTCACACCTCCGCTCTGCTGTCCCCAGTGGCCGAGGTCCTGTCCGAGTGCCGCCTGCTGGCCTACATATCCCAGGTGCCCACGCAGATGTCCTTCCTCTTCCGCCTCATCAACATCATCCACGTGCAGACACTGACCCAGGTGAGATGCCCTGTGGACCCGTGCCGTGGAAGGGGGTGGGGGGTGGCAGCCAGCTTCCCTCATCCTGGAGCCCAATGGGTGATCTGTCCCACCTTCCCCTGGAAGTGCATCTTGATCCATCCGTTGGTTCATAGGAAACCCTGCCGGCTATTCTGAGGACGTTTTCCCGTGCGGGGGGAAAAAGTTGTTTACGGACGGGGCCTGAGGGGGTAGCAAGTCTCCGAGGTCACGGTTGGGTCGGGATTGGCACTGAGCTCTTGACTCCCGGTCCAGTGCTCTTGGCGACCCTCCTGCTGTGCAGGCTTTGGGCTTGGACTTGATGTTGCCTCCCACCCCCTCCCTGACTGACTGCGGCTGTCCCTTCCGAGTGTCCTTTTCTAGAAGGGGGGGTGATGCTGTACTCCTCAGAGGTGGTTCTCTGTTCCTTCAGCTAACACACGCTTACCAAGGCAGGGCGCTGGGCTGGGGCTGCACAGTGAAGCAAACAGGCCGGAACCCTTCCTCTTGGGCGGGCCCAGCCTAGTGCCGAGTGGGAGCTAGGAAGTGAGGCAGCCGCACCTAATGCACGCAGCGCCCCTACCCGGGGATTGAAGCTCCGGGAACCAGAGCTCCCCGGAAGAAGCGATGCCCGAGCTGGCCCTGGAGGAGGAGCGGATCCTAACTGGACCAACGACGAGGGTCCCACCAGGGTGGGGATGGGTGGTGGGTGGAGGAGGGAGAGGAAGGTGCTCAGCGCGGTCCGCTGGCAGCTCTGGCGGCCTTCCTTCGCCCGCCCTCTCAGGTCCGTGCAGGGGCCGCTCGGTGCTTGGCCTGGGGACTCTGCCGGGGCCCCCGCAGGGTCTGGGCGTGGGACACCCTGCTTCCTGCCCTGTGGCAGCCCAGGTCCACCAGGGCCCCTGGGGCTCCCTGCCCGCCCCTGACCTGCGTGGCCTGGCGCCCCGCAGGAGAATGTCAGCTGCCTCAACACCAGCCTGGTGATCCTGATGCTGGCCCGGCGGAAAGAGCGGCTGCCGCTGTACCTGCGGCTGCTGCAGCGGATGGAACACAGCAAGAAGTACCCCGGCTTCCTGCTCAACAACTTCCACAACCTGCTGCGCTTCTGGCAGCAGCATTACCTGCACAAGGACAAGGACAGCACCTGCCTGGAGAACGTGAGCGCCCCCCCCCCCCAGCCCCAGTGGGTGGGCCGTGCGGTGGGCGGCTCTTTGTCCCCTTACCAAGGCCCTCCCCACGGGGTGCCGGGTTCGACCTGGGTCCTCCAGGCGCCCCTCCCCCCAGCCCCTCTCTCTTTGCCCAGAGCTCCTGCATCAGCTTCTCATACTGGAAGGAGACCGTGTCCATCCTGTTGAACCCTGACCGCCAGTCGCCCTCTGCCCTTGTCAGCTACATTGAGGAGCCCTACATGGACATAGACAGGGACTTCACCGAGGAGTGACCTTGGGCCAGGCCTCGGGAGGCTGCTGGGCCAGGGCCAGTGCGGGTGAGCGTGGGTACGTGTGCCACACGCTGTGCCCTGTCCGCACCCCCCCCCACCCTGCCTCCCCGCTACTCTGCCTGCCCCAGGTCTTCAGGTACAGGCTTGGTGGGAAGGAGCATCTAGAAGCCCTTGGCCCTTGGGTCTGAGGGCCCCAGGTCATTGGGGGAACCTCGGTTCCCTCAAGATCCCCATGATAAGGACAGGGACACTATGCCCACCCTTCAGAACCCTGGGGCCCTGGCCCACCCAGAGGTAAAGGAACTTTTAAAAATAGCTCGCTCTGAGCTCTTGCCCAGTCTCTTGGCTGTTAAGTCCTGGGGTGGGGAGGGAGATACGGGCACCCTCCTTCAATCTGTGAGCCAAGCTTGCTCCGGCCTTTGGACCCAGGCAAAGGCTTCTGAGCCCCCCTGGGCAGGGGTGGGAGCTACCAGAAGATGCTGCCTTCCCCCCACACCTGCCCATCTGTCCCTCCCTCCCTTGTTTTCCTTTAGCTCCTCTGGTTTTGTTTGCTCACTGGCCGCTGTGTTCATCCCAGGGGGTTCCCCTGGAAGTGGGGGCCTTTTTCTTCCATCCCTTGGGGCACAGGGTGGCTGTGCCCTGCCCCGGGGCAGCATCTCCTGCCTGAGCCCGCACACACGGGAGCCTGGCTAGGAGCACACCCTCGGCCCCTCCTTGTGTTGCCAATTTATTAACAACAAATAAACCGGTTAAATGGAGACTATTAAAGAACTTTATTTTAAATGACTGATGTGGACCTGACTTTTGTCCAGGGACCATGTGTTCCTTTCTTCTGAACCTCAGAGGAGGAGAAGGCAGCCAGCTAGAGATGCAGATGCGGCATTTACTCAGGGTCCAGCAGGGCTTGGGGTGGACTGGGATGCAGAGGCGGCAGGAGAGGACACAGGGCCGGCAGCGTCTTCAGATCCCAGGAACTCCGGCGTCACTCCTTGTGCTAAGGGGACAGGAGTGGCTGAGTGAGCGCCACCACACCCCCCTCCCCCCAGGCAGAGGGCAAGGGGGTGCCCTGTGCAGCCCCTCACCTTGGGCCCCAGGGCATCCCGGGTCCGTGCCCGCAGCTTGTTAGCCTGGGTTTCTGCCATGTCTGCCCGCTCCTCTGCATCATCCAGCTCGTGCTGGGCCTTGCGGTACTTGGCCAGGTTAGTACTGGCCTGCTGTTCCTGGGGGCGGGGTGGGGGGGGCAGGCAGGCCCGGTCACGCTTTGGTAGCTGAGAGGGGATCAGTCTGGTCCCACCCCATCCCCAGAGGGGGCGTCTTCTCCTGGCCCTCAGCTGCTCCCCCCACCCACCACTCCCGGCTCCCCTCCTCCCGCGGTGCCAGGACCTGCGGCAGGAAGGGGGGGTTGGGGAGCACTCCTTCCAGAGGTAAGCGGAAGGGGAGAAGGCACGTGGGGTGACCGAGCTAGGTCCTGTCTAGCCAAAGCTGAGGCGGGGACAGCGGGGTCACTGCCGGCACACAAAGCCAACACCGGGGAGCCCACGGCCGAGGGAGGAGTGAGGCCGGCCGCTGCCGCCCCCAGGGCCAGGGAGCACTGCAACCAGCGCTGGCGGGGTTACCAACTTCCAGGCCCGGCCGCCCAGACCCCCGTGTGCTCACCGCCTCCTCAAACTGGCGTTTGTAGCTCTTGACCTTGCTCTGCAGCTTGTCCACCAGGTCCTGCATGCGAGCCAGGTTCTTCCTGTCCTCCTCGGCCTGGGCAGGCAAAAGCGACTCAGGTCTCGCCCAGACCAGGCCAGCTCCAGGGTCACCCCTAGAGGCGGGACCTGGTCACCCACCTGGTACGCGAGCTCCTTGACCCGGCGCTCGTGTTTCCGCACCCCTTTGAGGGCCTCGGCGTGCTGCTTCTGCTCTGCGTCCAGCTCGGCCTCCAGCTCCCGCACCTGCGAGCAGCCAGGGATGGGCCTGCTGCCCGGAGCCTGCCCTCGGGCTGGCCCACCCTGCCAGGGAAAGGGCTGGAAGGGCCACACGCACCTTGGCCTCCAGCTTCTGCACCTGCTTCTTCCCGCCGCGGAGGGCAGCCTGTTCGGCCTCCTCGAGCCGGGCCTGGAGCTCCCGCACCGTCTGCTCCAGTGTCTTCTTCATCCTTTCCAGGTGTGCGCTCGTGTCCTGCTCCTTCTTCAGCTCCTCGGCCATCATGGCCGCCTGTCGGTGGAGTGGGGCGGGCATGGTCAGGAGGTGAAAGTCCCTTTGAACCCGGCTCCGGGCGCCCCCCCAACACGGCCGCAGCCCAGCCTCACGTCGGTGATGGCCTTTTTGGCCTTCTCCTCGGCTTCCCGCCGCTCCTGGGCAGCCTCCTCCACCTCCCCGCTCAGCTGGGTCAGATCCCCCTCTAGCTTCTTCTTCTGGTTCAGGAGGCCTGTGTTCTGGAGGGGGGAGGGGGGCGGTGGAGGGCGGGGAGCAGAGCCTCAGAGTGGGGGCCGGCTGGCCGGCGCCCTGAGCCTCCCCGGGCCCCTCCCATCCCCACCTGCGAGTGCAGGAGGTTAAGGCGCTCGGTGGCCTCCAGCAGCTCCTGCTCTGCCAGCCGCCGGCTGCGCTCGCCCTGCTCCAGTGCGGCCCGCAGCTCCTCCAGCTCCGCGGCCAGCAGCGTGGCCCGCCGCTCCAGGGCCTGCGCCTGCTCTCGGAGCTCGGCCGCCAGCCGCCGCTCCTCGTCCCGCCCCGCCTGCTCCTCCTTGAGCTGGGCCTGCAGCAGCCGCGTGGCCGCCTGGGCCTCCATGGCCTGGCGGGCGGCATGGCCCAGCTGCAGCTCCAGGTCGTTGAGGTCGCCCTCCATCTTCTTCTTGAGCCGCAGTGCCTCGTTGCGGGCCCTGGTCTCTGCATCCAGGGAGGCCTGCAGGGACTCCACGGCCCGCTGGTGGTTGCGCCTGCGGGAAGCAGGGAGGAGAGGAGGGGTCGCAGCCTCTGAGAAGGGGGCGGACCCAGGCCCTGGACCTGCCCTTAGACGCGCCCGAGGATGGCAGCGGACGTGAACCCTTGGTGCAAATAAATGAATCGTCCCCCGCGCTGGCTTCACGCCCCTTGTGATTGCCTGTTACCCCTCAGAGCATGTTCACGGACAAAAGTGAGGCTCCAGACAGACGTGGGCTGAACCCCGGCTCTACCTGCACTGCGTAGCCCTGAGCAAGTCCTTTAGCCTCTGAAGTTCGCCTCTAGACCCGGGAACCACAGTCCTGACCTCGACGGGGTTCTAGGGGAGGCCAAACCAAGTGTGCACACAGAGGGGCCGGCGCACGCTGCCTGCCTGCCTTGCTCCTGCCCTCAGGTGGCGCGCTGGGAGGGGCGTCAGCCTCTGGCGGAGGAGTGGATCCGGGGGGCGGTGGACAGGGATGACTCTAGCCTCCCCCCTACCCCCACCCCCGCCCCGTACCTCAGGTTAGTGCACTCCTCATCTTTCTCGGCCAGTTTCCGGTCCACCTCAGCCTTGACCTGGGACAGCTCCAGCTGGATCCTCAGAGTCTTGGTCTCCTCCAGCTCCAGGGCTGCCTGGAGCGCAGAGCGGGCAGTATGGGCACCGGGGCCGCGAGCGTGCCATACACGAACGCAGAGGCCAGGGGAGCAGGGCGGTGCCCACCCCGGCCCTGTGGTCGGCCCCTGACCTCGGCCTCCTCCAGCGCGGCTTGGAGCTCGCTCTTCTCCCCTTCCAGAGCCTTTTTGGCTTTCTCCAGTTCCTGGATGCTCTTCCCGCTGAGGCTGACCTGGTCTGTGAGGTCACTGATCTCCTCTGCAGAGGGAACAGGGCACTCAGGGGCCACCCCCATGCCTTCTGCTCCAACCCAGGTCACTTCGTTCACTCCTAATTCCAGAGGGACCCCCACCAGGGCACCCTCCGTGACTCCCAAGGGGCTCCCGACGACCCCAGCGCAGTTCTCTGACCCTGCAGGTTCTTGTTCTCCCGCTTGAGCGTCTCCAGGGCCTCGAGCGCCTCCTCGTGGCTGTGCCGCAGCCGGAAAAGCTCAGTGCCCAGGCTGCGGGCCTCCCTCTGGGCGGCCTCCAGCTCCCGCTGCGTCTCCTCCTCCTGCCGCCGCCGCTCCTCCAGCGCCCGCTCCAAGTGCCGCTGCTTCTTGTCCAGCGCGGCAGCCGCGGAGGTGGCCCGTTCCAGCTCTAGGGTCACGTCCTCTGACTCCGTCTGCAGTCGCAGCTTGGCCTTCTCCAGTGAGGAGCACTTGGCGTGGGCAGCCTCCACTCCCTCCTCTGCTTCCTGCAGCCGCAGGGCCAGCTTCTTTCTAGGCCAAGGGAGCGGGAGCAGACGGCGGGAGGCTGGCACAACAGTCCCCCATCCCCCCCCCCCCCGAGGGCTCAGAGGCTTGGGCACCACCCCTACACGGTGACGGCCCAGGGCGTAAAGCACTCACTTGGCCTCCTCCAGCTCCTCGGTCCTCTGGATGGCATCTGCCTCATACTTGCTCCTCCACTGAGCCACCTCGGCATTGGCCTTCGACAGCAGCCGCTGCAGCTCCGCCTGGGCCTCCGCCTCCTCCTCATGCTGCTCCCGCAAGAGGTCACAGTCGTGCCGCAAAGCCTGTACGGCATGGGCCAGCGCACTCTTGGCCTGCAGGGACCTCAGTGACCTCAGCACGGGGCCGGGCCGGCGGCCCCAGTGCCCACCCTGCCCACTCTGGGGCGGCCAGAGGCCAGCCCACCTTGCTCTCCTCTTCCAGCTGCCTCCGCAGTTCCTCCAGGCTCTGGGTGGCCGAGGCCTTGCCCCGGCTCAGCTGGCTAATGAGAGACTCCTTCTCCTCGAGCAGGCGGCTCAGCTCCCCTGCAGGCCAAGCGGTGAGCCAGCAGGTCAGGCGGGCCCTCGAGGGGCGGCACCAAGGCCCCCGCGGGGTGGCCCAGCCGGGCCCCTGGCCTCACCACTCTCGGTTTGCAGCCGCCCACGCTGAGTGCTCGCATCCGTGAGCTGCCGCTGCAGCTCTTCCACCTTGATTTTGGCCTCGCTCAGCTGATCCTCATAGGTCCGGCACAGCTTCTCTGCACTGGCCTGGGATCCAGGGTCATGAGTCAGAACAAGTTTGTCAATCACAGGGCAGTGTCTGGGGCTGCCGACCAGAGGCCGGGACCCCAGGGTTGGGAACTAGAAGGCTAAGATGTGGGCTCAGGAAGCAAAGGGAAAGCAGAGCCCCAAGTTCAAGGTCAGAGATTCTACTGCTGGACCATGGTCTTAAAAGATGGGAGTCAGAAGTGAGAGGGCCAGGGTGAGGTTAGGGTACTAGAGTCTGAAGTCTGCCCTCCAGACTGGTGGTACAAAGGTCAAGGGTCAAGGTTGGGTGCTGGGGCTCGGGACAGGAACAGTCAGTCAGCACAGAGGTCAAGGACTGAGATGTTAAAATTAGATGCTGGGTCAAAAATGACCTGGAGTCAGGGCACAGAGTTTAGTAGGAGCCAAGGGTTGAGGTCAGGACTGGTGTGGGGTTGGGGCCGGATGACAGGCGAACAGGAACAGGGTCAGGCCTGCTGAGGGTCAGTACTGGCATGCGGGTGGTCAGGGGTCGGCGGGTGGGGTCAGCGCTGGAGTCAGGATCGGTTCAGAGTCAAGATGGGTATGGGGCCCGAGCTCAGTCGGGAGGGGTCAGGAAGGGGGCAGATACCTTGCTGCGGGCCAGAGTCTCCACATTGGCGCCCAGGTCATCCACCTCCATGCGCAGCTCACTCTTCTCCTTCTCCAGCTTCTGCCGCACCCGCTGCAGACTGTCCACCTGCTCGCCCAGCTCGGCCGCACTCTCGGCCTGCTTGCGGCGCAGGGCGGCCACAGTGGCCTCGTGCCGCAGCGCCGCCTCCTCCAGCTCCCGCCGCAGCCGGCCCAGCTCGGCCTCGCGCTTGCGGCACCCCTCGCGCTGCCCCGCCGACGCCCCGCCGGCCTCCTCCAGCCGCTCGCTCAGCTCCTCCAGCTCCCGGGCCGCCTCAGCCCGCTGCTTCTCCACGCGGGCCCGGGCCGCCCGCTCCGCCTCCAGCTCCTCCTCCAGCTCCTCGGCCCGAGCCTGGGGACAGGCAGCCGGCGGGCGGTCACCTCTGTGCGCCGCCGGCCCCGGCCCTTCCCACCCCCCCGGTAGCCCCACACACCTGCAGTTCCTTGATCTTCTTCTGTAACTGCGCCCCGAGGAGCTGCTCGTCCTCCACCCGCAGGTTCAGCTGACTCAACTCCGAGTCCTTCCTGCAGGTCATGCAGGGCGTGAGCCAGGGCAGGGCCGGACTGCCATCAACCAGCCTGGAGTCCTCCCTGCCCTCCAGTCTCCCTGCTCCCCCCC